>NC_085138.1:234823012-234927440 GCF_035046485.1 Aedes albopictus | reverse complement strand
GTTATAAAGTCCCTTAGCGTAGGTAAGGCCCCAGGTCCGGACGGAGTTCCGAACCTGGCCTTAAATGTAGCTATTGCAGAGGCTCCCGAGATATTCAGGTCTGCTATGCAGAAATGCCTGGACGAGGGAGTTTTCCCAGAAGCTTGGAAAAGGCAGAGCCTGGTACTATTGCCAAAGGCGAGGAAACCACCCGGAGACCCGTCGGCATATAGACCAATATGCTTGATTGACACGGCGGGGAAGGTGCTCGAAAAGATCATCCTCAATAGAATGTTGAGATTCACTGAGGGCGAAAATGGTCTTTCGAGCAACCAGTAAGGCTTCCGGAAGGGGAGGTCCACCATAGACGCTATCTTGTCGGTTACAAAAACCGCCGAGAAAGCACTCGAGCCTAAGAGGAGGGGAATTCATTTTTGCGCGGTAGTGACTCTGGATGTAAGGCATGCGTGTAATAGCGCCAGTTGGTCTGCTATTGCTGATGCGCTCTTGCGTCTGGGGATATTGGAGTACCTGTACAAGATTCTCGGAAGTTACTTTCAGAATCGTGTACTAGTCTACGACACGGAGGTGGGTCGGAAGTGCTTTCACATAACCTCAGGAGTCCCGCAAGGTTCCATCCTGGGTCCGGTGTTATGGAATGTCATGTACGACGAGATGTTGAGGTTAGAGTACTCAGTGGGAGTCGTCGGATTTGCCGACGACATTACGCTCGAAGTCTACGGTGAAACGATCTAGGAGGTAAAGTTGACTACCAACCACTCGATCAAGGTTGTGGAGGCGTGGATGTGGTCCAGGAAACTGGAGCTGGCTCACCACAAGACAGAGGTGACGGTTGTTAACAACCGGAAGTCGGAGCAGCAGACGGAGATCAGTGTAGGAGAGTGCACTATCCTGTCAAAGCGCTCCGTCAAACACTTGGGCGTGATGATCGACGATAAGCTTACCTTCGGTAGCCACGTCGATTATGCCTGTAAAAAAACCTCCACAGCTATTGCGGCACTCTCCCGGATGATGTCCAATAGCTCTGCGGTGTACGCCAGTAAGCGCAAGCTTCTGGCTAGTGTTGCTACGTCCATACTTAGGTATGGCGGCCCGGCGTGGGGCACTGCACTAATTACTAAATGCTACCGACGGAAGCTGGAAAGTACTTAGTACTTATGTGCCTGAGGATTGCGAGCACGTACCGTACTGTGTCACACGACGCTCTCTGCGTCATTACTGGTATGGTGCCTATCAGCATTCTTGTCAGTGAGGGCATGGAGTGCTTCGAAATGCGCGGCACAAGAGGCATACGCAGGACTGCCAGGATGGCCTCTATGGTCAAATGGCAGCGCGCGTGGGACAGTTCCACCAAAGGAAGGAGGACCCATAGGTTGATTCCGAGGGTAGATGGTTGGATTAATTGGCGCCATGGGGAAGTTACATTCCACTTGACAGGTCCTTACATGTAATGGTTGCTTCCGACAGTATCTACACCGTTTCGGGCATGCGGATTCTCCCGAATGCCCAGTGTGTAATGGTTAGAGGAAACGGTGGAACACGTTTTGTTCGTGTGTTCGCGTTTTCGCACAATACGTGATCGCATGCTTGCCACATGCGGTGAGGACACAACTCCAGACAATTTGGTCCAAAGGATGTGTAGGGATATGTTTGGCTGGAACGCCGTTTCAACGGCTAACACCCATATCGTCTGGGAGCTACAGAGGAGGTGGCGCGTGGACTCGGAGAATGGCTAGTCCAGATGCGGTTCAAGAGGTGGTCCAGGGGTTCGGAGTCGGCTTCGTAAGTCATACCGGTGCCCTGCGGTCGAGATCAACCCTTACAGCGATTAAGTTACCGCGGAGAGGAAGTCCCGGTAGCGATGCTGTCGTGGCGTCGGTCTACTGGGTTGGATCCGAGCCCGCGTTTGGAAAGAGGTCCTCGGCAGGGGTCGGGGCAGGTGGAGACCCTGCTGTCAGCAACCTTCTGGTGCAGCTGATAGGGCCAGGAGGGTAGTGATTGCCTTCAGCAGGTCAGATCGGGCTACACGTGGGCATCAGTTCTTGATGTCCGCCAAGCAGTTGGGCGCGGGCGGGGTTGACCCTGCCCGCCTTCCGAGGACAAAGGGAGTGGAGAGGAAACTGGCTAAGCGCCAGCATGTTACCGTGATGGACTCTCCAGAGTGAGTCATCGATGTTCGTTGCTGCTAGGCTACGCAGCTAACCTTGAGGGTGCGATGTGCACTAGCCCCTCTTTGAAGCAATACCTTCTTGGTGGTTCCGGAGAGACGTAGGGTTTGGCGACCATAGGAATGCGTTTAGTGGGTACGAGGAGAGAGTAGTCCTGACTATTACTATTGTTGTAGAAGACGGCCTTAGCCCCACGCTACCCTAACCTTGATGTTGGGGTGTCTGTTTGCAGATTATCCCCCTATGGTTTAGAAGGAGAGAGAGAGAACAGCAAACATGTCAAATAATAGTTAAAGCAGCGCAAGTTTTGGTTTTATAGGAGATAATTCGACGCAATTTCAGCACAGTGTTAGAACTACGTCAAATTAACTTCCATAAATATAAACAAAACTTTCGCTGCCATAACCCTAGTACGATGTTGGGGTCAATATGACCCAGACAGGCACGCTGAATCGACACTACGCCATCGTGGTGTGCCTAGCCAAACATCTTTGGAGGGTTAAGCTGAAATTTTAACTATATCTTGCTAACACTTATATTTCAAAACTACGTTGAGAAAGAATTTATGAATTGTTTTTATCTTTTTGAAAAAAAAATCTGGCATTCTTCAAAATTTTGCCATAATTTAAATTGATTGTCCCATATACTTACTAAACCCGACTTTTACCAGTATAACGCAATAATCGTGATCAAATGTTCGAAACAGATCATATTCAGCTTTCTATTAAAGGTTGAAAAATTATGGACTGCAACGCAAGATCTTGTACCGTTTGGGCAGGTGTACCTATTTGGGGCACTTGCCGTTATAACTAAGTCAATTTCAAACCGATTGATTTGTATTTTTGTATATAGTTAGATACTGACGTGGCTAACTCTATAGGGGCTGTCCATTAATTACGTAAGGGTTTATGGAGAGAGGAGGGGGTTTGAGAAATCCTACGCGCCATACAAATTTTTTTGGATTGTCATACAAAATATCTTACAAGGGGGGGAGGGGGTGTTGAAAAATCCTAAAAATTCCCTTACGTAATTAATGGACAGCCTCATACAAAAATTCAAATCAATCGGTTTGAAATTGTCTTAGTTATAACGGCAAGTACCCAAAATAGGTACACCTGCCCAAATGGTACAAGACCCTACTCAAATTTATGGAAATTCATATTTAAAAAAACTGACGAGCATGGTTTTCCGGAAAAAATCAAAAATTGTGCTACTTAAAATTTTTTGAAGCACGGTATTGAAATCAGCATATACATAATTATGAATAAAAAATGTTGGCCATTGATAGAAGCTCACGACGTTCGTTTTGTTTTGTTAACTAGTTTCATTTATCCTAAACAAGTGTAAGAACCTAAAAATTAACATAAATACTACAGTGCGACTCAAAGTCTGGCTACAACAGTGAGTTCGAGACAGTGTATTGCATTCCCGACCAAAAATAAGACTGATAGAGGCACATGCCATAGATTGAACTAGGAACCAAGAACGAAAGTTAACGTAAGTTTACTTTGATCATCTGATCATCTGAACATCTGATAATAGAAGACAAAAATTGAACATTTAAGTTCAACTTATGAATGTTATATTTCATGCTTGTTCCTATAGATATGTTGCAGAAAATAACATTCCTCTTCTAAAAGAAGATCGTATGCAAAGGGCTTATTATTTCGGAGAATCCACCATGCATGTAACATAAGCCAAACAGATTTGTGAAAAGCTGGTTCAGTTGTTGTTGTTGTTATGTAGTTCAACTCCTTGCTTCCAATGCAGAAGCTATTTTAACCAACAATCCACTCTAAGTGGTACACTTCATATCGTACAACAAAGCTATAGAAGCTGTGTGTAATGTGTTGCCATTGACAATAATCTTCAATTTGCTTCATTGTAAACGATGATTGACATAAACACAATTGCTCAAAGACACTCTCTAGCCGTCCATTAGTATCACATATCATGCTATTCAAATGCAATCAAAACAGCAGACCCAGCTTTATGTGATAAACGTGTTCGCATAACAATCAATTTCCTGTGCGTTGTTCCCGTTTCACATCTTCACACTCCACGGTAAATACATGAGCACAAATATAGAACTGTTGACATCGATATATGCCCCCTGGCCAAACTCGCCTTGGGTCAACCGGAGGGATGAGATTCCTGATAACACAGTTTAGCATACGGCTAACATCGTTTACTTTCATCATACCTCGTTTCTGCGGCGATGACGGTAAATTGGTCGGTGATTGCTGCTGTTGTAATTCCTTTTGTTGTTGCTGCATCTGCTGCTGCTGTTGAGATTGCTGCTGAGATGTGACGACCAGGACATGCGCACTCAGTATCAACACGGGTAGGAAAACTTGTATCCATATTTTCCTCAATTTGTGTAAATTATTCACTTTAAACTGTGGCTGCTGCATCGTCGTTGTTTTCGCGGTTGTGGATGCCTTGTTAACGCACTATCAAACAGGACTATGTAAAGAATGCTTCCTGGTTTGTTTGCACTGTTTCGCTTCTAGGCTGTATTCCGGTTTGCTTTGAACAGCAGATAACTACACTTCATTCCACTCGAGGGCTCCAACAGAGGTAGCAGTGGAGGCTATTGGCATAAACACAACACTTCTCTGACACACTCCAGGCTACGGGCCGCGATGACATTCAGCTGACAGTGGTAAACATACGAAAACACTGCTGTTGTGAAAGGACACTCCACGGAGTAACCAAACAAGGACACACTCTTCTTCAGTTATAGCACGAGGAGCGATAGAGAGAAAGAACTTTGGCCCACATAAAACCATAACAACTCAGGAAACAGACGAATTATTTACTCTCATCTTGTATTATTTATGTTGGCTTCTTCTTATTGACCACATGCCAGCAGTATTGATCAATTTGAACTTGAGATACTTTCGACAAATCCCAGAAGAAATCACTTGCATAAAAATAAGCAAAACTTCATTTCACTCGGTGGATATAAATTCTCCACCCCACTTCCGTTGTACATATTACGAAGCAACTCGAAGCACAAGCACTGAATCGACAGGAAAAGGAAAATTAAGCGCTTTCCATCACAAGCTCTGCTTCCACTGGATCAATCTTCTCTCCTTCCCCAATAATTCCACGTCCACTAGCACACCAACACAAAACCCACTAACACAACCACAATACCCCAAATAACCCACCAGCCCTCATTATCCTTACAAAGCGTTGTCCGATTTTCCGCAATCCTGGGAGAGTACCGTCGCGAACCGAAGATCAAGCTAGACTGAATTTCACGACCGAAGACGAGTGAGTTTTATCGTGTGGAGATTTGTCCGAAGTCGAAGTCCGACCGTTGTCGTCGTTGTCGGCAATCCAGGATCATCGGCCTGAAGGTCGTTGGAGTGACATGTGCTTTTGTGGATTCTCTCGCTCTCCCCGATTCATCCACAACCACATTTATTGGATTGGTGGTGATAGTTGGCCCCAATTTAGTGGTGTTAAGTTTATGAACGTGGTCGCGGATGAACCCATACCAAACAGCTGTTGGCCAGTGTGATTGCGCATGATTGAAAAACAGCTGATTGAGTGTTATATGATGTTGTTTTGAATGAACTTGAATGATGTTATTCATTGTTGTACATAACACATAAAGAGTACTTAGGCTAACAAATGAATTAGCGAATGAATACATATAAATAAATAAGAAAGTTGAAATTACGATGAACGTCGTCGGATGATGAATAGAAGACCCGGAAAAGAAAGCAGTATACAATTGTCAAGGAGTAATTCTCGCTATTTACACCTTATCTTCAAAAATGTTTTAGGTTGCGATTTTGTGAAAGTCCAGGTTAAAAAGTAAGGAAAATGCATTTGGTTACTCAAATGGATGGGCCCCTGTAAGTTGGAGCCACAAAAAAAATTCCAGACCTCTCGATTTTCGTTAAATGGTGGATCATTTAAACCGTTATAACTCGAAAGTTTCACCTAAAACCACCTCAAAACGAATTGTTGTTGAAAAGAGGAAAGATATTTAGAGCCACTATTTCCAATTATAAAAAGTTGGGTCGGCCATATTGATATTGGCCGCCATCTTGGATTTTTTACCATCACTTTTTTACCATGATGACAACTACCGATTATCAAAAAAAAGTTTTGGTATAAAATCCAAGATGGTGGCCAAAATCAATATGGCCGACCCAACTTTTTTTAATTGTAAATAGTAGTTCTATATTTCCTCTTTTCAACATTTCGTTTTGAGGTGTTTTTAGGCGATACTTTCGACCAAAATCGACGGGTGAAATTGGAATACAATTTGTAAATACCCGGGCAGACGAGAATATCTAAATCATATCTCAAATCGAACACTTTTTGCTGTCATAGCTCGATGTGATTTTGATGAGTTATTCAAAATTCTAGTGAATATCGCACGAATAGCTCAAAGTGATATGGTATTCTTTTTTGTTCTTGTCGAAATAGCTGAAAATTTCTACATAAGAACAAGTTCAGCTTTTCTGCACGAAATGGAACACATACACTCATAGAGATGGCTCAATGTTAGTGAAATGCCTTGTGCCGCTTTCTGAGCTGTGCAAACCAAGAACCGCGTGCTCTTATTCTCATATTATTTACAACAGCTACCCACAGTTGAATGGCAAACATCGCCGCCTGTGAATCCTAAGGTCATAGGTTCGATGCTGGATGCTGCCTTTTTTTATTTTATTTTTCAAGAAAAAAAAGTGACAAATCTTGTCTGCTATTGTTTTGATCTTGTAATATCTTTACGAGCTTTTATTGAGTAGTTCACCATATTAAATTTTGCTATTATTTCTGTTCTTTTACCTCTTATATCAAACAAACCAATATCACTTTTTGCTCTTCAGTAATTCAATCAATCATAACTGAATATGCTATTCATCAGATTTTTCCACCTACTCGGGTAGGAACAGCAATCCTTAAACGCCTAAAAGTATGCATTGCCCTTATATTTTCATGGTGTTTGAAACTGTCGTGTAAAAACAACCTGTTCAACATGTTTTTCATATTTTTAGGCATAAATCCTATGAATAGGAGCAAGAGTTCTGAAATTGACGCGAAAATATTTTTGGCCACCTGTTTGTATGGAGCCGCCCCATAGTGCATTGGTTATATCCGAGAAGAATTTATCGTCGATTAGAACGTGGTCGATTTGGTTTGCTGTTTTATGGACGGGTGATCTCCAGGTGGCTTTGTGGATATCTTTGTGGAGGAAGAAGGTGCTTCGGACTACCATACCACGGGAAGCTGCAAAGATTACGCATCGCTGGCCGTTATCATTCGATACGGCATGCAGGCTGTTTCGCCTGATTATCGGTCTGTACATTTCCTCCCTTCCTACCTGCGTGTTCGTGTTGCCGACAACGATTTTCACGTCACGCGGAGAGCAAGCACCGTATGTTTGCTCTAACTGCGCGTAGAACGCTTCTTTCTCGTCATCAGGTCTCCCTTCGTGTGGGCAGCGGACGTTGATGATGCTGTAGTTGAAGAATCAGTCCTTAACTCTTAACATGCACATCCTTGCGTTGATCGGCTGCCACCCGATCACACGTTGTCGCATCTTTCCCAACACTATAAATCCTGTTCCCAGTTCATTGGTAGTGCCACAGCTTTGGTAGAAGGTAGCCGCTCGATGCCCACTTTTGCGCACTTTCTGTCCAGTCAAGAGTTGCGCAATATCAGTATTGTCAGTTGACTACTGATATTGCATCATCATCACTATCACTCCAGGCCGTTCAATATCTAGACGACAATAACAGGTAACAACCTGATATTGACCCGCACTTTAGATTACAATAATTGCAACTATTGTGATATTTTAATGGTTTTCACTAAAACTCAAACTTTTTTGTGACCAACATGCAGAACTTGTTATTTTGTACCACACACTAAAATATCATCTTGGTAATTCTTCATTTGGATTTTAATTTTAAAGATGACCTATCAGTGATTTCCACACCTCATCACAATCAGTCCAGTTCTGACGGTGATTCAATAGAGCGCACGGTGACTTGGATCGCAGTCGGCCTATCAAAATCAGCGGTTTACTTACCATTATAGGGCACTGCATTGTTTTGATTTTGTATGGGATTGTGACGTTTCTTGGCCTTGTTGTTTACACAATTTCTGTAAGAGTGAAAGAGAAGGAGAGAATTTCATGCAATGCCCTATTGACAGTAACAGGGTGCAACTCTGGTCCAGTCCAACAAAGTTCCTGTAACGCCACGATGCCGAAATGGAGGGGATGTAATTCATCGTAGATTATCCTCCAGAACAGACGCTGTTTGAGCCGCACCTCCTTGGTGACCAGACGCTCGGGTAATACCTCCTCAATCTAGCTGCAGTAAGAAGAACAACAGTGCCCAGCACTACCAGCTAAGCACACAACTCTTAGCTGGCGGTCTTTGTCATCGCTTGACCCGTGGAAACATCAGGTAGGAACTTGTGAGGACCAATTGAGGACCAGAGCTATGTTGAACGCTCTCCTTATCGACTCACCGTTTTGCAGCCCAACTTATTAAGATGGGCCCAAAAAAATTGGTCTGCGAAACCTAATTGCGGCCAAAGTCACCATTCACAAGAAAAGCAACTATTTGGAATATAAGAATTTCCTTGCGACCACCATTCTGAATGCCACAAAGAGCTATCCCAGAGCTGTCTTCCATCGTCTATCACCTACAGCAAATGAATTCTTAGGTAGTTATCAAGCCGGTTTTATCAACGGCTTGTGACAACGGGCCAAATTTTCACCACACGGCGAATCCTTATCATTACCGTGAATGCCTTAGGTCATAGGTCAAACTTTCAGGTGCGCGACCCCCTTTTGTCAGCAGGCATACTCTTCGCAACCCACCATAGAAACTCCCTCATTTGGTGTCTGTTACAGTCAAATATTCAACTGTCCCTCGCGACCCCCTGGATGAAGTCCGGCGACCCTCTTGGGGGGTCGTGACCTACTGTTTGGAAAACCATGCCTTAAGCGATTTGCAGCAATATTAAAACACTCACCATCCGTTAGTTAAGTTTCAAAACAGATTAATTAAGGCATTCATTGGTATATCATTCTTTAATAATATTTGTACACAAAAATGTCTTTTTGGGAGCGTAATTGCCTTTCGAGAATAAGCGATTGAATGATGCTTTTATCGTAGACCGTTCGTCTCCATGCGCATCGTCACACTCGGTAGCTTGACCAAGAAAAAGACTGGGCTTCATTCTTGGTGGGTTTATTGCTCTCTTACAAGCTAAAGCGCTTTCACCATCACGCCAACCGCACCACCAGTCGAGGTGCTTAGAGGAAGGAAGCATACAAGGTTCAAGAAATTGGATTTTCCCCCTGGAAAGACACTAAACTGTCAGCTCTCAGCTGGTGTTCATAAATCAGTTGGATCACCGCGGGCGATGGCTTTCTTCGGTGGAAAGCATTTTTGGGCAGAGGAAGTTATTTCCAGATTAAGTGAAAAGTATATATATAGCATACATATAAGCGACGCATGTTGCTGGATGATTTTTTATTCTTGGAAGAGCACTGGAGCTACACTTGTACAACATTTTCAATAATTCATACAAAAAAAAAATCATAAATAGCATCAGCAACTGATGGTTCTGCATTGTTGGGTAAAGACCACGGTTCATACTTTTTTTTATATGAACAAAAGACAACGCCTTAGAGGGTCTCCCCGCTCGAAATATCCAGAAAAAATACCACGTGGTTTATGAACAGCCCCCAATCAATGTAGTAGTACAATCTAACGTATGGTATGGTTCACATAGTACAAATTGTAAACATTACGTTTGTCACTTACGAAAATGTGTTTGTAACATGGTTAATGAACAGAGTCAAACAATTCACTTCACAAGAGGACTTTATGCTGGCATGCCTTCTAAATAATGTTATCTCTTTTATTTTACATCGCAAGTGAAGACCTCGTGCAAACACGTGTTTTTCCAGAAGACCGTTGGTGTTATCCTTATACCGTCATGTGGTCCGATCTTTGCCAGGTTGGGCGCTAACGTCGCTGAAGTCATAATGGTTACTGTTATGGTTATGCTTATGACAATTCGCCACACGATTTACACAGCGCAGCGTACAACAACACCACTAACTAGGAAGGAGGAGTGTAATGATGCTATACGGTTATTTTCATAATGCCGTACTCAAGTTGAGCTGTTGCTGTCTCTCTTTGGGTAAGTTTAATATGATTGATATAATTGAACTCGCATATGCTTGCTGGAACTTCTACGAGTAATGGCATTACCATGCCTTCACAGGAGACATTTACGGAAAAAGTTTAATTTACTAATTCACCCTGGAACTGACAGCCGTCACATCATATGTGTTTGATTTGCTCGGACACAAGATGCCATAAAAGCACTGAAGCATTATATGAACTTTTCCCGACAGATATAATTAATTTGGAAAACAAATGTAAGAACTCATAGATTCCATACGTGTATTTTTTCACAAATCTGTGAATAACAAAAAAATTGAAAATTTCCATCCCAGTTGATAATTATATTCCCCGCTGCCAAAGTTACGAATACAATTTTCAATCAAAACATGATCCGTTTTGAAATTTGTTGAGAATCACGTAAATTGGTTTCAATTTGAGCAATTTTTCTATCATGTGAAGTGACTACATTTTCCCTTTCCTCATTTTGTTTTGGCGCCAATGATACACCTAGTTGGTTTAAACCTGTCTTGAGAAAACAACAAAGCTTGAATATTGTTCCGTTAAAGTTACCTATAAGAGCATCTCCTTTATTTGATGCATTATAAATATTAAAGCAAGTTCATACTAATTTGCCACTATAATAGACTTATAACATTCCATCATGAATCAAATAGCTTCTTTTACATTTGCGCTAGCTTTTTTTGGGCCCAGCATTCTTGGCAACGGTTTCATTTTCCGGTTTCATTTTTTTTTGTACCTTTGGTCGTCGTACCTACAAATGTATTGTATTCATATCCGTATATCTTCCATTCCAGGGTTTAAGAGCGGACACACATCCGGAAACATTTCCCAACTCGAAAATTTCCTGGTCTGGTGACAATTTTTCACTCTACCATAAGAAACATTCCTGGAAAGGTTATCGGCACTCCGGATTCTATTACGGAAGCACTTATTCACACTGGAAATCTCTTTCAAATAGAACGTTGGCAACTGTCTCCAAATTGAGAATTAAATTTAGCGTAAAAGGGTTTTTACAGGGCAGCAGGAACAAAGTCATAATTAAAATTCCATTTCTGTTGGATTTGGGCTGAGCATAAATCTAGTGACTGGAAAGCGACGTGTCACCTAGAGTTGTTTTTAATTATCGTAAAAGTATTCGCCGTTAAGCCACGGTCCATGCTTTTCCTTAGGCATCATATTAAAGCAAATGTGTATCTTCTTGTTTTTTCTGATTGTGGAAACGACCGACGGATTGGCAGAATTATCCCTCTTTGGTTGGCTTTTCGGTCCAGATAAGTTATAAGCGGGGTGATACTATTTCATCCGACGTTTCGACCCTTGGTTTGGGTCTTCTTCAGGGAGGTTATAGGGATACCGCTACGTTTGTATCGCTGATTGCTTGGCGTAGGGCTGTCGGGTTTGGTGAATTTGAGCTTGTGTTGGCTATTTGTGGGTAGATGGTGAGGGTGTAGTTTACAATAATTTGTTTTACCACTGCGCCGAACACTATTATGGCGTCTAAACACTGAATACTTATCTGGACCGAAAAGCCAACCAATGAGGGATAATTCTTGTTTCTTCTTCTTTTTCTTCTTCTTCTTCTTCACCATATTCTTCTTCTTCATCTTATTCTTCTTCATCTTCTTTTTCTTCTCAAGGATCACTTCATGATAGATTTGTGATAATTCATCGGATCATCCAATCTTTCGTGAAGAACACAACCCCAAGCAGCATACATGTCACAAAAGAGTGCCGAACGCTCAATTTTTTGGTAAAACACGAGTCATTTTCAAGTTATTCTGCCTTTCGGTTAGAATTACATGACTGCAGCTCCTGTACAACCAAAAACCTGCGCTGTCGACACTCCTTTTGACACGTGTGCTGCTTGGGACTTTATATCTACACTTGCAATCCCGAGCAGACGGCAACAACTGACGAATATCACTTTTAGCTATTTAAAATTGGATAACTGGCGAACAAGAAGTGATATTGGTTTGTTTGAGATAAGAGCTAAAACATCAAAAATAATATCAAAAATTTATATGGGTAACAGCTCAATAACATCTCGATAAGATATTGCAAGAACAAAATAATATCAGACAAAAGTTGCCGACGGAACGGCAAATCAATATCAAAATATGATCTGACAGGCTATCTGACAAAAAAGAAAAAAAAAACAGCGAAAAGCCAATAACCAGTATTGAACTCATGACCCTCGGATCAGCAGGTGGTAATGGTTACCACTCAACTGTTGCTTATTGCTGAAATAATGAAGTAAAAACGAGCATCGAGTTCTTCGTTTCTACATCCAACGAAACAGCTAACGACATTACACTAACATTTAATCACTGTGTGGATGTATGTGTGTGATTTCTTTTGAAAGAACAAAATTTGATCTTGTGTAGATATTATCTGCTATCTCAATGTCAACAAAAGTTTCGAGAAAAAAGTAAAAAAATGCAAAGTTTCAGACTTGTTGAATTTGTTTTGACTGTAAAACGTTGTTTTTTGTCAAAGACATGTTCTGTGTTGAATTTGGGCTTCCGCAGAGATCGTCAACATTCGCGCGTAGAATAGACAGAAGAAATAGGATCGACTAATCGTAAGTAGACCAAATAAAAGTCTCGGATTCACCCCGAAAGCCGTTCCAACAAATTGATCACTAGTTGTTGTTATCCTCCAGGCTTATTGATCGGATAGTCCGGTCGCCCGGAAGTATCTTCTACGAAATGTTCCGCGTTCGCGAAATTTAAGCTTCGCGGCCGGTACCGAACCGTAGCCAAAAGGGGCTTAAGTTAAGGGTAAATATGTGTTTTCGACGGAATTTTAATAGCAGAACTAGGCTTGGTGGAATAGTGTGCCGGTGGTGGATTTAATTGCTAAAAGTATGTAAGTATGTAGTATCCTAGAGTAAAAAATCATGTAAATGTCAACATTAATCAGAACCAATGAATTTATGTGAAGAGAGTCTAAACCTTTTTTTGGGTCGTTTGTGCCCATACAAAAACATTCCAAACAGTTCTAAAAATTGCAAAAACTGAACTAATTACTAAAAGTTTTTATTATTAACACTTAAAACACGTTTGAAGCTTTATTCGTGGTCGCATGGCATATTAATTTGCATTCATTTACGTTAATTTGAAAGTGCGGCTCGTTACCACAACCCAATATCATACTGAGAGCTAAAATTGCTATCATATCACGTTCAGTTATGATTGTGATATGGAATAAATTTTTGAATAACACTTCAATAACACCTTGTGCTATGATATCAAAATTTGTTCGATATCAGCTATGATTCAGATATTCTCGTCTGCCCGGGATGCTAGTCCGCTACACTGAATAATGGTACAAAATTGTAACCTAAATGTTTTTCTCCGTTTCCATGTTTATTTATTTTGTGTGTAATCAAAGCACTTCTTTGCGACGGTAAGCCACCATGTGTAGAAACCGTTAACTTCGAAATATTTCGGCATGAGAAGCTTTGATTGATATCGCGTTTCGAGTAATGTAAATAAAATAGCCTACATTAAGGCGAATGAACCAAATAAATTCAAAAACGGTAAGTGATGGAAATTTCCATATAGGAAAATTCCCTGATGCGTAGATTAAAAAAAAACCAGTGGAAAATTACTCTCTACGACTGATTTTAAAAGAACACAAAGGCACTATAGAAAAAGGTAGTTACTGCGAGTTAATAAATAGCTCGATCCAACTCGTCGCGCGATCAATTTATCTTTTCTGGTGGAGTGTTAAAGACAACCGAGTTTTTTGAAAAAAAGTTGGAAAAATAATTAAAGTTGGTGCATAAAGTGCTAAATTCGAAGTAAGTGCGCGGATTTTATGTTATAGTTCCAAATAATTTGAAGTTATTTTTAACTTTTAGTAAATTTAGTGAGTTGGTTAGCAAAAACGTTGAGAAAGCCTGAAATTTGTGAAAGTTAAGGATTAGAATCAGGTAAGCTGGTGAGCCATTTGACCCAAAAGCGAGTGAGAAATAATTGTGACCACGTTAAACAGGCCTTGCCCATCTAACGTGGGCGGTTTATCTAGGGCTTATCCTAGCTGGATTTTTCCCGAGTGCAGCCGAGACCGGAACCACCTGTGGTGCTGCGAGCTTCCGTTTGATAGTCGACCACTTCGCGCTCGAGTGTGGTGAATACGGTGAGCCGAGAAACCCGAACTCGTCGCGCCAAGACGTGTGGTACCGAGCTTCGCAGAACCTGCTCGAATCTCCACCAAGCGTGAGGACGCCTCTACCTCACCCCTACCCACGCACGAGTTGGCTCATCGGACTACGTTGGAGGAAGCAAATCGTTCGGTCGGCTGGTTCGTCATATTGTGGCTCGGCTTCGAGAGACTGCTCGACTGCGAACGACGTGGAGCAGCGTATCGACGGAAAATTCAAGGTCAGACCTAGCTGTAAGATACGATTGCGCAACGTATAAAGAAGAGTTTTTTGAAGAGAATTGAATGAGCTCGAATGTGACGTCACACGGTCAGTAGCCAGTTGTATTTGATTCAGAATCGTTCTATGGAATCGAAACTGACTGAAATGAGAACTTGTAAAACTCATTAAATTTGCCTTTTTAATAGTTTTTTTTTCGTTTTCTTGGTTTTTAAATAAAATTTTGATTACTTCGAGCTTAGTAAAAACATTCTACCAGACCGTGGCCGTTACTTGCAGATCATCACCGAATTGGATAGAGCTCCGAATTAACCCTTTCACTACCGCTCAGTATTAGAGAGCTTCCAAACAAATTAGCAACAACATTTTAATTTCATTTTTCAGAATTTTGGATTGATTTGGTTTGTTTGAGTCGCGTCGTTTGGGTTCGAATTGGTAAGAAAAGGTTCCTACTGAACTGTGAGGCCTGCCCTGAGCAGGAGTTCTCATGCCGGGATATTATCAGAGGTAACGGTCCTTCGTTTTGAAGGTGGCGCTTAAGCCGTTATCTTGGCGAAACGGAACGGATTGTTACAAAATGAACCATCCATATTTACTAATATTGTTCAAAGACTAGTAGGCATTGTTCTGTACCTTTGAAACATTTAAGGTTGTTCAAACTTTCTAAAACTTTTTTTTAAAATCTGCATTCGTTGTAGTAATTATTTGTGCTATAAGAAGTTATGTTACCTAGTCTAACCCACCCAGATCCATGAACTTCTGTGCAACTCAGAGCCATTCCAAAATACCTTTGAGATATTTCAGGACTACGAAACTTCCCTACAACTAAGAACTTCCAGCTGAGGTGAGAATATGACGAATTCACATCTTGAGCACAAATCTTAAGGCAAATGTGGGACGCGGCCGAGGTTAAGGACTGCAGCCACGAAATGAAGTAGAAATAGATATCATCAATACGGTTGGTAATGTTGTGTTGGGTAAAAATCCCAGATGTAGCAAAACTGCAAGAAGTTCTTTCCAAAGACCATTCAAATGGCCTGGAAAGTTTGAAGAAAACAGACGGGAGTTTCACTGTTGATACAAACGAAACACTTAAAATAATGATGGAAATGGATCAAGTTTACTATCAAGTGATGATGAAGATGGTACGGGAGTTGATGAAAACTATAGGCCAATACGGACTGTAGACACCAACTTTTCTATACCGGATACAATCTTCACACGATCTAAAGTGGAATGGGCAGTGAACTCCTTCGAACCATTCAAATCTCCGGGAAGGGATGGCATATGTACTGCACTTCTTCAGAAGGGTGGAAAAGAATTGCTAGATTCCCTTACTAGTATTTTTAAATGCAGTTCAACTTTAGGGCATATGTAAAGGGTGATACGGTCAAAACTTGGTCACACATTTTTTTTTCATAACTTTAGACTGCGTACACCAAAACAGCTGATTTCTGGACCAGTAATGCTACATTATATGTAGCTTATACCATAAAATGTTCATCAAAATCGATTGAGTATTGGTTGATATATAGATAAAACCATCGACCTACCTTTTTAAAAGTTTGCACAAAGGCGCTCCATAGTAAATTTTCGGAAATATAAGGTCAGTAAAGCACAATTTTGATTATAGAACTACCAATACTGCTCCGATTTTTATCCAAATTTTACAGTGTAGTACTATTATGAAAATATGTTCTTAGTAAAATTTTGAGCCATTTTGTATGAATACTTTTAAAGTTGTAGCAGTTTGAATATGAAAAAAACCGACCGGTGCCACTTAAGCAAATATAACTTTGTAACGGCTGGATCAAATTGAATGAAATTTTTACACAACATTTTGATATGGGGGTGGTTTCGACTGGAGTTGGTGCACAAAGAGTGTGATTCGGCTTTAACAGTCAACAAACTTGCATCGATTACTTTTTAATCTTTGCCGACGTTTCGGTCCGGGGAGTGGACCTTCTTCAGGGCCTGGAATTTTATTATATTAACTGACATTACGTATTTACATTATTATATACTGGACTTACTCGATTTTAAATCAACAAGTTAAAAAATTTTTGTTTGCTAATTGTAAAATGTCGGGTTTAAAAGGGTTAATCTTCCTCCACTGGGGCATCGCTATAGAGGAAGATACAAATTAATACCTAAACACATCGTT
Source organism: Aedes albopictus (assembly GCF_035046485.1). NCBI lineage: Eukaryota > Metazoa > Arthropoda > Insecta > Diptera > Culicidae > Aedes > Aedes albopictus. The sequence goes on along the minus strand of NC_085138.1, from coordinate 234,910,517 downwards.
CGACCTACATTTTGTTGCATGGTTATTAGACCTACATCTGGATGAATTAGCCTCTGCTTACGGTCAGGGAGTTTTTCGATGTTGCAGGGGACTTAATTGCTATAACTGTGCTTGACACTGTTTGCTACGCGAGGTTTCTAGTATCCTCTAGCTATCTCCTATCTTCGATACAGCAAATACAGACACACAAACCTCCACCGCGACCATCATCTGGAGAGCAACCTGAAAACAGCGCAACAACAACCAATACAAGTCCATCCTGAGAGATACATCTCGTTTGTAGGTACAAGTAAAAAGTGCGCCATACTAGGAACCTCGCGTAGCAAACAGTGTCAAGCTCAGTTATAGCAATTAAGTCCCCTGCAACATCGAAAAACTCCCTGACCGTAAGCAGAGGCTGATTCATCCAGATGTAGGTCTAATAACCATGCAACAAAATGTAGGTCGAACGATGTGTTTAGGTATTAATTTGTATCTTCCTCTATAGCGATGCCCCAGTGGAGGAAGATTAACCCTTTTAAACCCGACATTTTACAATTAGCAAACAAAAATTTTTTAACTTGTTGATTTAAAATCGAGTAAGTCCAGTATATAATAATGTAAATACGTAATGTCAGTAAATATAATAAAATTCCAGGCCCTGAAGAAGGTCCACTCCCCGGACCGAAACGTCGGCAAAGATTAAAAAGTAATCGATGCAAGTTTGTTGACTGTTAAAGCCGAATCACACTCTTTGTGCATTTTGATATGCATACTTCACATACAGAAAAATTTTCATTGAAATCGGTTAAGTATCTCTGGCTCTATAATTAAAACAGAAAAAATGTGTGAATCCTCTTTATATTATATTATAACTTTGTAACGGCTGGATGAAATTGAATGATATTTTTACACATCATTTTGATATATATACTTAACATACAGAAAAAATTTCATTGAAATTGGTTCAGTATTTCTGGCTCTATAAATAAAAGAGTAAAAATGTGTTCTTATTCTTTAATCCTCTTTGTACAAAATTTTAAAATTGCAGTTTTCAGGATTCACAATATCTTCGCAAATACTAAACCGATTTTGATGAAAATTTTATGGTATAAGCTACATATAATGTACCATTACTGATCCAAAAATCAGCTGTTTTGGTGTACGCAGTCTCAAGTTATGAAACAAATTATGTGACCAAATTTTGACCGTATCACCCTTTATACCTAAAGTATGGACTCAAGTTCGAGTAGTTTTTTTTTTCCAAAAGCGGGTAAAAAGACAAAGCACAACCAAAGTCTTACGTCTACCATACTCAAAATTATGGAAAAGATAATAGACGAATGCATAAAATTAAATTATTTACAAAGATATCCTCTTAGTAGATATCAATTTGCTTACCAATCCAATAAATCTACAGTCACAGCTCTTCACGAACTAGTTACAAAAATAGAAAGTACGCTTAACAGGAAAGAATTTGCTCTTGTAGCATTTCTTGATATAGAAGGTGCTTTTGATAATGCGTCTTACAGCTCTATTGACAATTCAATGACAAATAGAAACTTCGATCCTTGTATCAAAAAGTGGATAAATGGAAATGCTAAATAATAGGAAAGTATCGGCTGAATTGGGAGAATCATCAATAACTGTAAAGACTACCAGGGGATGTCCTCAAGGGGGTGTATTGTCCCCCATACTATGGTCACTTGTTGTTGACGATCTTCTTAATACACTAGTGAGAAAAGGCTTCGAAGTCATCGGTTTTGCAGATGACGTAGTTATAATAGTGCGTGGAAAGTTTGACAGTATCATAACAAACAGAATGCAATCTGCACTAAACTGCACCTGGCGTTGGTGTCAAAACGAAGGATTGAACATCAACCTTTCAAAAGCAGTTTTAGTGCCATTTACCCGCAGAAGAAAACCTGCTTTGATAACTTTGAAAATTAACGGATCTATCTTAAAATACTCTTCAAATGCTAAATATTTGGGAGTAATTCTAGATGATAAACTTAACTGGAACTTACACTTAGAACATGTAATTAACAAAGCCACGAGTGCTCTTTGGGTAAGTAAAACTACGTTTGGAAGAAAATGGGGGCTCAAACCAAAAATGATTCATTGGATCTATACGGTTATCGTAAGACCCAGGATAGTCTATGCGTCGCTGGTTTGGTGGCCTAAGACAAAACAATATACAACACAAAGAAGACTCGAAAAGTTACAACGTTTGGCTTGCATGGCTATAGCAGGAGCAATGCATAGTACACCGTCAAAGGCTTTAGATTCCGCTTTTTATAAACTTCCACTGCATCAATATGTGCAAAAGGAAGCTGAAAAGAGTGCCCTAAGGCTTAGAAGAAGTACTATATTACTGGAAGGTAATCTTGTCGGGCATCTCAGTATACTGAAAGATTTTCCCGTTAATCAATTAGTAGTAATGAACGAAGACTGGATGGATAAGAGACTGAACTTTGATATACCATACACAGTGGTGAACACTGATCGTCAAGTATGGGAATCGGGAGGACCGAATATCTTACCAGGATCGGTTATTTTCTACACAGATGGCTCAAAAATGAATCATGGCACTGGAGCTGGAATTACCGGGCCACGGCTGAATATTTCAATATTAATGGGATATTGGACAACCGTTTTTCTTGCAGAAATATATGCAATTCTAGAGTGTGTGTCTGTATGCCTTAAGAGGAAGTACAGGTATACAGTGTACACACGGATTTGCATATTTTCAGATAGTCAGGCGGCTTTGAATGCACTAAAATCTTTCACATGTTAGTCTAAACTGGTGTGGGAATGCATTGAACTACTGAAACAGTTGGCCGCTAAAAACCAGGTTAATCTGTACTGGGTACCAGGCCACTGTGGAATAGAAGGTAATGAAAAAGCTGATACACTTGCCAGAGTAGGCTCTGAAGTTCAATTCATAGGCCCAGAACCATTCTGTGGTGTATCTAAATGTGAAATACAAATGGAAGTAAAGCGATGGGAGGATCAAATGATTCAATCAAACTGGATTGCTACGAAAACATCAAGACAATCCAAACTGTTCATAACTCCGAATGACAAAACTACAGAAAAACTATTAAATCTAAATAAAAAATCTCTAAGCATAGCTCTTGGGTTTCTCACGGGGCACTGCCCGACACGATATCATTTGAAAAATATTAGTCGATGTCAAACTGATGTCTGTCGTCGATTCTGTAACTATGCAATTGAGACCTCTCACCATCTGTTATGTGACTGTCCAGCACTATTTGTGCGTAGAAGACAATATTTCACCAAGGGTACCTATTCTAAATCCTTCTGAAATTTGGTTGAAAAATCCCAATTTGATGGTTGATTTAATCCTAAGAATCATCCCAGAGTGGGGTACTTCGCATAATCAGCAAACGACGTCAACCTTCAATGGTGACTCGTCGTCCTGAACAAATGCGAAACTAAACAGGGGTATACCACAATAGATCAAAGTAATGGTCGCAGTGGTTCAAATCCCAACAAAAAAAAAATGTTGTGTAACTCAAAATAGCAAAATAAAAGATGTTACAACTGTTGACTCCATATACTGTACAGCAGGACAGTGTGCACGATTTTGAATATCTCGGAACTTTGTCATTATCTCTGATTATATTCTGTGACCTTCAGTAAGTATAATTATACATCATAACTATATATTCAAAACAGAAACTTCAATTGATGTAGATGCAAGATTTTAAACATCATAATAGTTTGGATGACTCCAGCCGATTTAATGATGTCCATTGAATATTCATGATAGATAACATATCGTAGCTTTGTACAATGAAAAAAAGTATCTGTTACACCCGTATACTTTAGGATCTAAACTCAAGAAGAGTTTGGATGAACAAGGATATCTCAACTGAGCTGACACTGCCTATTGAACTTTCAGAAGACTTACTGGACATGATAGAATACAAATCGTAGCTTTGTATAGTGGAAGAAGTTACCGTTACACGCGTGGGCTTTAGGATCTATACTCAAGAACAGTTTGGATGATCTAGGATATCCAGAAAAAAATTCTGCTTCCTATTCTACCCTTTCTATGCTGTTGAGCACCAAAACCACAAAAAAACGTAAACTCTATTATAACGCTTGGAAAAAATCGGCTTCAAAGGGTTAAGCGGCCCTCACACGAGCGCCAACACAAAATCAGTGTTTTTTATGGAATTTTCGTTAAAATTTTGGCCAATTCAAGTTTTTGCCTTTCTTGTATACCAATGGAGCTGTCCATAAATCACGTAGACTTTTTGGGAGGCAGGGGGGGCGTGGATGGTCCGGCCATTGTCTACGCTCCACACAATATTTTTTTTTTGCATAGACTAACGTCTACGAGGGGGAGACAGGGGGTCTGAGATGACCATATTTTGGTCTACAGCCCCAAAGTGTAATGAAAGGCTATATGTTCACTCAAGAATAGAATTTTCGATAGAAGGCTAAAAATGTCACACATACCAATAAACTCAGTTCGATTAATTCAGATGATGTTTGTATGTGTGTAAGTATGTCTGTGTACAAAAAAGGCACTCATTTCCCATTACGGATTTTAGCTCAAATTGAACCGGAATTTTACCGCGTTGTTTACTATTGATAATGGGCAAAATCGGTCAAGGCGTTCCGGAGTTTTGACCAATGTACTTAGTAATCCAGACGATCTCTAATCGGCTACAATTTGCACTCAATAGTACGCTAGAATGGTGTAGGAAAAGGGGCTTAAACGTAAACCCCTCAAAAACTACTATAGCTCCTTTCACTAGAAGGAAGAAATTGAGTCTTATGCAGCCTTATTTAGACGGAGTTCAAATTCACTTCTCAGAGGAAGTCAAACATCTTGGCGTTACTTTTGACAAGAAACTGAACTGGAATTCTCATCTGAACAAGGTTATTACAAATGGTAATGCTTTTTGGGTCTGCAGTAAAGCCTGGGGACTTCAGCTGCTTTAGATGCCCTTCTCAATATACTACCTGTGCATCAAACGCAAGCGGCAAAAAGTGCCCTGCAATTCATTCGTTTCAAAAAAATAATGGACGGGGATCTTGTGGGTCATCTGAAGATCATTAGAGACTTCGATCTGAACTCATTGGATTGGATTGTCTGATTACGAGGACCAACTATGATGATCCCTTTAAAGTGGTGAAACCAAGCCGCTATGTTCGGGATTCTGGTGGGCCAAGTTTACGTCCAGGTTCTATTGTATTTTAAACTGACGGTTCCAAAATGGGTGAATATACAGGGGCTGGAATTGTAGGCCCTGGCATCAATAAAGCTATACCAATGGGATACAGTCCCACTGTGTTTCAAACAGAAATTCATGCAATTTTGGAATGTGCTTATACATGCCTCAAGAGAAACTACAGGTTTGCCAAAATCTGTATCTTCTCAGATAGTCAAGCTGCTCTAAATGCGCTAAAGGCATTCACGTGCCAATCTAAGCTGGTGTGGGAATGCATTCTTTCTCTGAAGCAATTGGCCATTAGGATCGAGGTTATATTATACTGGGTTCCAGGTCATTGTGGAATTCAAGGAAATGAAAAAGCCGACAACTTAGCAAGACAGGGTGCAGTATCGTGTTTTGTTGGCCCTGAACCATTTTGTGGAGTTCCGGAGTGTACTCTTAGAATGAAACTTAAAACCTGGGAAATGTCTATGGTAGAATTTAATTGGAATGCCACGATACCTGTAGACAAGCTAAAAGATTTATAAGACCCAGTGCAGCAAAAGCCAAGGCCATATTAAATCTGAACAAAAAAGATCTCAGGGTAATAACCGGTCTGATGACTGGGCACTGCCCAAGCAGATATCACTTAAATAAGATTGGTAAAATTCAATCTTCTGAATGTCGTTTTTGTCAAACGGAAAACGAAGCGGCTGAACACATTCTATGCAAATGTGGAGTATTATGTTATTTAAGGTCGTCAATATTAGGGAAAGGGTTATTAGAGCCCTTGGAAATTTGGCAATTTAATCCGAACAGGGTTATCGACTTCAGAAAACGAGTTGAACCTAGTTGGGATCAAGTGCTACATCAACCAATGTCCATCACATCTCAATTGTGACAGGATATTTGATAAGCACTAAAGCAAACATGGGTCAACCCCGAATCTACGGTGTAATGCGACCCGTGCCTATGGATGCATGGCTGGGGGGGTGAAACAAATAATCAGTCGCGAACGGAGCCTGTGGGGTACCAGGGAGAGCCCCACAGTATTCATCTCTTGCTGCGTTAATGCAGGGCTCTGGCACAGTCGACCTTTACTTCCCGTGCGGCTCGTGGGAACAACAATGAGCAACAACAACAAACAAAATAAAACAACAGGTGCCAACTGCCTCTCTCAGCTGGAAAAAATGGACACTGACCAGGGAGATGCGCTGGAGCAGCTCGAAGCACAGCTAGATAGTAAATCACTGGAAAATCTGTCCAGTTGTCCATCGATCAACTTGGACACTCCAAAGAACTCCGAGATGGAAGACAGCGACGAGGACGATCGAGTAAGCGTCACTATCAAGACATCAAGGGGATCAACCGTTGCAAATCCGGAACAATCTCAGCAAATGGACCGAATCAAGCTAAGTGGTGCCGGTAAAAAGCGACTGAAAAAACTGCTAGATCAGGGCTATGACAAAGACGAGGCCTATCGCCTTGCCTACAGGCCAAGCGTGCAGTCAGAACCATCGAAAAGGCCTAGAGATGACCTATCGAGTGGTTAGAAGCTACAACCCAAAAAGACAAAAGGGACATCAACACCAACGGGAAGGCCGCACAAAGACCATTCTCGAAAATCCCTAGCCACATCATCGGTGAACATCCGGCTGCAACGGCAAAGAGATCCAAACTTCCAAGATGGAAGGGCAGAGGCAGATGCTGTCCACATGCAACCCGGTACCTCTAAAGTTGCGAATAAGACAAACGAAGACGCTGAACGCTCCAAACCCGGGAAACTGAAAGTCCCAGGTAAACAGGCTAAAGCTGGAAGTTGCAGTCAACTCGGGAATACGAAAGTCCCAGATAGGAAAACAGAGGCAGCAGCAGGGCGAAGTCAACCCGGGAAACCGAAAGTCCCAGGCACGAAGCAAAAAGCAAAAACTGCTCATACTCTACCCGGGAATATTAAAGTCCCTGGTAAGGGGGCATTGGCAGTAGCTGAGAGTCGTCTATCAAGGAATCTAAAAGTCCCAGATAGGAAAACTAAGCCCACTGCTACTCAAAATCCGCTATACACGGAGGTTGTGAGCCAAGTACGCATAGGAATAATACCAAAGGACTATCCGACTACAGCTCTAACAACACAACAGCTAATATTGGTACAAGACACCATTATTAACAAAGTAGTGGAAAATCGGGGAACAGATGTAAAACCGATTTTCAGAGGCTGCACCATAAAAACAGGCTTCCTTGTTATCAACTGCCACGACCAGGCTACAGCGGACTGGTTAAAAAGGATAACTCCGAGCCTACTTGTATGCGAGGGAGTTGAGTTGATAGCGGTCGACGAAAAGAACATTCCTAGATCGGAAATCTTGGTAGCCTACCTGCCAAAAAGCGCCACTAAAAGCAACGAGCAAATAATGGCATTCATCGAGTCACAGAATGACTTGGACACGGATTCCTGGAGAATTCTGCAAAGATCTTCCCCTAACGGGAATGATGTTGAGCTGGTTCTCACAGTTAACGAGGACTCAATGCAGAAATTGACAAGATGGGGATTTCAAATCAACTACTTGTATCACACTGCAAAACTACGTCGGGTCAAGAAAAGCAGGATCGACAAGCAGGACAGTAACACTGACTGTATAGAGGTTCAGGATATGGCAATGGAAACGGAAGTCGCCAGTATGATACAGGGCAAAGACCTAGGGAACACGCTGCCGGGCCCTCAAGTGGACCAGCAGCAACAAATTCCTGGGCCAAGTCCGGTAAATACTACTGGTGATGAATGTGAAAGTTCGTCTAAAACTGAATCCCAAGAAGGAACTGCTAAAACGAATCCGAAAAAGGATAATTACCGTGGTGAGAATAACAGTAGTTCACTGGGAATGCAAAAGAAGGTCCCAGAAATCTCCAAAGAGTCCACCACAAAAGGCACAAAAACTAAGCCGACGATCCGCCAGTCACAAAAAAGCGGATCGTCAACGCAATGACCAACATAAAATTGGTTCAGGCAAACCTACAGCATGCAAGAGGGGCATCAGGCGTACTTTTGCAAAGGTTTGCCAAGGAAGACCTCGACCTGGCGTTAGTACAGGAACCGTGGGTCAACAATCATAGGGTGATGGGCCTTACTACACCAAAATGTAAGTTACTCTATGATGATAGCCATCCTTCTCCAAGGACAGCTATCTTAGTAAATGGAAGGATTAATTTTACTCCCATTACAGAATTTATCAAACGAGACATCGTAGCCATCAGGGTGGAGGTTCCAACAACCAGGGGTAAGTCTATCGTAGATATAGCATCAGCTTACTTTCCTGGTGATGAAGAAGAAGCTCCGACGTCCTCAATCTGCGAATTTGTCACCAGCTGCAGACAACAAAACCAGCAATTTATTATCTGCTGCGATGCCAACGCTCACCACACTGTATGGGGAAGCAGTGACATCAACAAATGAGGTGAGTCCCTTTTAGAATATATTTCTGCTAATAACATTGATATATGTAACAGAGGGGACAAACCCACATATGTTAACTCAAGGCGACATGAAGTACTTGATTTAACACTTTGTAGCCAAATTCTAACAGATAGAATTACCTCTTGGGAAGTATCTGACGAGGTATCTCTCTCAGATCATAAGCATATCACCTTCTCAATAGAGAGGGGAGAGACCGTGAGGGAATTCTATCGAGACCCCAGGAACACCAACTGGGATCTCTACAAGCAAAGTCTTGCGACCAAGCAACCTCTGCTGGACGAAAAAGTAAGAACAGCAGAGCAACTAGAAGAAGCTTCTAGGATGGTCACTAACAAAATTATACAAGCATACTACGAAAGTTGTCCACAAAGGGAAAGGAGTTCAAACAGGAAAGTCCCTTGGTGGAACAACGCTCTACAAAAAATGAGGAGGAAAGTAAGAAAACTCTTCAACAGAGCAAAAGCAACTTCGGATTGGGGCCAATATAGAAAGGCTCTAACCGAATATAGCACTGAAATAAGGAAAAGCAAACGAAGACATTGGAGATTCATGTGTGAAAACATCCAATACACTTCAGAAGCGGCCAGGCTTCAAAAAGTCCTTTCTAAGGAACACTCAAATGGCCTAGGCAACGTTAAGAAGGATAATGGCACATTCACCAGAAGTCCTTCAGAAACATTGGAAGTACTGATGGAAAAACATTTCCCAGGCTCATTTGCTGTTGATGAAAATTCATCGGGACAATTGAGGACAAATTCTGGACGCAATATGAACAGAAAAGATGCACTCATGGAATCCCGAAAAATTTTCACAGTGGCAATGGTGGACTGGGCAATAAATTCCTTCGACCCTTTCAAATCTGCTGGAGAAGACGGCATTTTTCCGGCGCTAATACAGCACGGTAGGGACATAATCATCCCTGCTTTAGTTGAGATGTTTATTAGTAGCATGACACTGTGCTACATTCTCAGTTGGTGGAATAAGGTAAGAGTGATATTCATACCAAAAAACGGCAAACGGGACAAAACACAGCCTAAAGCATACAGACCAATAAGCCTAACCTCAATTATACTCAAAATAACGGAAAAGATTCTGGATGAGCATATCAAAGGCTCGATTTTAAAAGCTCACAAGCTAAATAAATTACAGTTTGCCTATTGCAAAGGCAAGTCGACGGTAACAGCCCTTCACACGTTGACACAAAAAATAGAAAAAAGCATCAAATACAAGGAAGTAGCGTACTGTGCATTTCTTGATATTGAAGGTGCGTTTGATAACGCTTCACATGCTTCAATCAGATCAGCTATGTATAAACGGGGCTTTCATGGCTCAATCGTTGACTGGATCACTGCAGCGCTGAGAAATCGATGTATTGTCTCCAGACTGGGCGAATCAACCATTAAAGTAAGTACGTCTAAGGGCTGTCCCCAAGGAGGTATACTTTCACCATTGCTGTGGTCTTTAGTTGTTGATGACTTGCTTAATAGTTTAGTGGCAATGGGATTCGAAGTCATTGGTTATGCAGATGATATCGTGGTATGAGGGAAGCATGATGAAACGCTATCAAACAGAATGCAAATAGCGTTAAACTACACTCTTGCCTGGTGTAAAGGAGAGGGACTAAACGTAAATCCCTCAAAAACTACTCTTGTAATTTTTACAAGAAAAAGAAATGTCAATATAAAGGCACCGTCCTTGGATGGGGTACAGTTGACATTCTCCTCCAGGGTGAAATATTTAGGAGTCATACTAGATAAAAAACTGAACTGGAGTGAACATCTAGAGCATGTAGTAAATAAGGCAACAACTGCTCTTTGGGCCTGTCGGAGAGTGATCGGGGGAAAGTGGGGGCTAAAACCCAGGATAGTTCATTGGATCTACCTGGCAGTTGTTAGACCCAAAGTCTCTTATGCCTCTCTAGTCTGGTGGCCTAAAACCAAAACCAAAACAGCCCAACGAGTGCTGGCTAAACTTCAACGTTTAGCAACATTGTCAATAACAGGAGCTATTCGAAGTACTCCTGGTTCAACACTAGATGCCTTAATGCATCTGCTACCCTTGCACCAATTTGTGCAACTACAGGCGAAGAAAAGTGCCTTGAAGTTAAAAAGATATAAGAACATCTTAGAAGGCGATCCAACAGGACATTTGGAAATCTTAACCAATGTTACTGTAAATCCACTAGTAATACAAAATGAAGACTGGATGGAACCAAAATTCATCTTAAATATACCATACAAAGTTTCGATTGATGATCGGAGCGTATGGGAATCAGGAGGACCAACGGTTCGACCAGGATCTATTGTATTCTATACGGACCCAGGACTAAACTCGCCATACCAATGGGTAAATGGCCAACGGTGTTCCAAGCTGAAATTCAAGCTATTTTGGAATGCGCTGCCATCTGTCTTAAAAGAAAATATAGACATGCGAATATCTATATCTTTTCAGACAGTCAGGCAGCTTTAAAGGCAGTCTGCACATTTGAATGTTATTCTAAGCTAGTATGGGAGTGCATTACACTACTGAAGGAACTGGCTGGAAGGAATACTGTAAAATTATTCTGGGTACCAGGTCATTGTGGAATTGCAGGCAACGAAATTGCGGACCAGCTAGCTAGGGAGGGATCTCTGGGTGCCTTGTATGGACCGGAACCCTTCTGTGGAGTATCATCAAGTGCTATATCGATGGAGCTAAAAAAAATGGGAGAAACAGAGCGTAGGAGCAAACTGGCATACTGCACCTGGAATATCCCAGTCAAAGAGATTCATCGTGCCAAGCGTGAAAAACACGAACACACTACTGAAACTTAGTAAACGCGAATTAAGTGTGTCCACAGGATTGTTAACTGGGCACTGCCCATCTCGACACTTTCTATTGAAGCTCAAGAAGATTGAATCAGAAGAATGTCGGTTCTGTGGTTTCAACTCTGAAACCTCGGAACATCTACTTTGTGAGTGTAGTTTTCTCTTTAAGAAGAGAGAACGTTATTTCGGTGGAGGCATCATGCATCCCCGAGATATCTGGTGGAATATAAATCCCAAGAAGGTAGTGGCTTTCATTTTGGAAGCTATTCCAGACTGGGGTATAATGCAGGCCTAAAAAAAAAACAATCGCTAGTTCATAATGCTAGTGAGTGTACTAATGTACTGCATAAAGCAACTGGGTCTTACCACAATAGATCAATATGGTCGCAGTGGTTGTGTACCCCTACAGGAAAAAAAAAAACATGGGTCATGCCACAATATTCCTACACAATGGAAGCAGTGGTTTCAAAGGCTCCACAGATAAGATAAGGGATAGTAATCCAGACCCGCACCACTAGTGAAGTGGTCATATATAAAATTGAACGAACAATTTATCATGCGATACACCAAATTGCGCTATTTTTTTTAAACTTTATCATGGTTGACGAATTTTCTGCAGAAATCATCAATTGTAACCAAAAAAATCCACGATGGTGGCCCTGAATTAGAAAAGATGGCTGTTTTAAGGAGTTTAAGGCTCTAAAACCATGCAATGTGCGTATACATATTTGGTATGGATAAAATGTACGTAATCCAAAAATGAATCCAGAATATCCATGGCAGAATGGCAGTCCACAACTTGAGATGGCAGCTGTTTTAAGGAGTTTTAGGCATTTGAACCATGCAGTATGGGTATATTTTGTTGGAGTAAATCATCGGAGTCCAAAAATGGCGACGAGAATATTCAAGATGTATACCCAAAATCCAAGATAGCGGCCCACAATTCAAGATGGAAGCTGTTTTCTGGAGTTTTAGGATTTAAAATCATGCAATATGGGTACATATGTAAATATTTGTTATGGGAATGATGCCCGGAGTCCCAAAATGACGATATCCAAGAAAAGGCAGCTGCAAATTCAAGATGACAGCTGTTTGAGGGAGTTAAATCTCTGAATGCAGTATAGGGATAATTTGGTATGGAAAAGATAACATGAAGTAAATACCATGACGACCATAATATCCAAGATGGTGACCAAGAATCAAGATGGCGACTATTTTGGGGAGTTTTAGGCTCTTACATCACGCAGTGCAGTGAACTTCTGGACGAGGCGGCACTGCAAAATTTTAATTCGTTTTCTTCGTTGAGATTCGTTTGATGTAAGATATGTACTGTTGAAAACATTGCATTTGAGGGGGTTAGAAGCAAAGGGGTGTGAGTGACAAAAAGTTTTATCAACAACCAACTTTAGAGTAAATGAGGTTTAAAGTTTTTGATCAATTTTTCATCCCATCCAATTTTCTCTGATTTATTGTAATGTTTCCAATCATCGTAAAAACAATCTTTAAAAAGTTCTAAAAGAGATTTATCAACGTAAACATTGTAGCATCATCATGGCCTATTAATTTGGCCAGTACTGTTCAAAACTGATTTGTTCAACAAAGACTTCATACTGGCGTGCCTTTTAAATAATGATATCACTTTTATTTTCCAATTGCAGCACCTGAAGTTCAAGTGCCTACACGTATTTCTTTTTTCAACAGCCCACACTTTGTGATATCCTAATACCGATGAGTGCTTTGCTCTTTTCCAGGTAGGGCGTTATCGTTGCTGAGGTCATAATGGTCACTGTTATGGTTATACTTATGGCAATTTTCCTCGCGATTTACATAGTGGGCAAAAGCATCTCAAACTGGAGGGAGGATTGTAATGATGCTATACGTTTATTTTTGTAATACCGTACTAAAGCTGTTGCTGCCTCTGGTTAGGCAAGTTGAATATGATTGATATAATTGGTCTCGCAATTGCATGGCAAAACAATTTCGGATGATGGAATTACTCTGCATTCATACGTAAAATTCCCGAAAAAGTTCTGTCTACTAATTGATAATGGAACTGACAGGCGACACATCATATTTATTTCTTTTTCTCGGACACAAGAAGCGAAAGAGTTACTGAAGCATGGTTCCTTGGCGTTGATAGATCTTCAAGTGAACTTTTTGCAAGTATTAGGGTCTGGGACCATTTGGGCAGGAGCACCTATTTTGGGCACTTGCTGCTGTAGCTCAGTCAATTTTCAGCAAATTGACTTAATTTTTGAAATACGGTAAGCTAAGCACAGTATCTGGCCATATACAAAATTTCATATCAATTGATTTGAAATTGACTGTGTTACAGCAACAAGTGTCCAAAATAGGTGCTCCTGCCCAAATGGTCCCAGACCCTATATGTGTCCTGGAAAACAAACTAAGAACACATGGATTCCATACGTGCATTAATCACAACTCTGTGAACAAGATAATTAAACCAATCATTGTCTACAAAATAGCTGATTATATTTTTTGCTGCTGAAACAAATGTGGGAACATTTTCATATTAGTTTGGTGAATTAAAATTAATTTTTACTTAACCCTCTAATACCCAACCCCGCCTTTAGACGGGGTATAGTTTGAGCATTTTTGAAATTTTTGTTTCGTAGAAAATCAAAATTTTTATATTTTTGGATAATATTTAGGACTGATTTGTATATCTCAAAATGGTTTTTGGTGTATTTTAAAGCGTTTTAACATTTTTAAAAAATCATTGAAAAATTGATGTTTTAAACACCTTTTAGAAGTCATTGATTATTTTGTATTGAATCGCTACAATTATCTTATTTTAAAATTTTCCCAAATCATTCTATCCTTGTTCAATAGTTTAAGGGAATCGAAAACACTCTAAAATTATTTTCCTTAAACTTACACGGAAAATAAAATTTTCTTTAAAAAAAATTTTAAATAAAAATATTTCAAAAATAATCATAAAATCTCAAAATGTTTTCATCTCAAAAAAACTCGTACCCCAAATAGGCTTCCAGGAAAAATATTAAAGTTTGGGGATGTTCAAAAATAAGAATTAGAAAAATCAAAAACTGAAATTCACGAAATCGAGAATTAAAAAGAATCGTCTTCCAAAACATGTTTAAATCGATTTTAGAAGACGAAAAATGATAATTAGATCAAAATCAAAAATTTGGGTATTAGAGGGTTAAATTTGACAGTTCGACACTTAAACTGGACAGTTCCCCTAAGGAAATAATTATCGAACTGTCAAGATTAAGTGAAAATTAATTTTATTTCTCTAATTGGAACTGATCCTAAATTCGTCCATTCTTCATATTTCTTTCACTGCAATACCTCGGTGTTTTATAAATCTTGCATGTTTTTAAACTAGAAAAACTCGAATACTTTCCGTTCAACTTACCCTGACAGATAACTTTTACTTGAGGCATTATAAACACTAAAGAAAGTGCAAAGCAATTTACGATAATAATTGCACTTGATAACATTCCGGCATGAATCAAATCACTTTCCATACATTTGGGTTCGCTGCTGAAAACTGAACTTTGTTGGCAACGATTTGAATTTGTCTCCTTCCTGTGCTCTTGCCTACAAATGTATCCATATCCATATCTCTTCCGGTCTAGGATCTATGAACGCGCACACATCCGAAAGCATTTTGATTCCCTTACATGTGGGTTTCCCGTTCTGGTGACAATTTTTCGCTCACCCAAAGGATACATTCGTGGAATGGTTACCCGTACTCCGGATGCTGATAGGGAAGCACTCATTTATACAAGGAGAAGTCGTTCAGGTTCAAATTCACAGTTGGTAGCATACATAGTTGGTGCTATTCTACACTTCCCGTTGGCAACTGTGTCCAAATTAAGAATTTAATTAAGCGTAAACGGATTTTTACAAGGCGACTGGAATTAAGTCAAAGTTTGTTCCCATTCTGCATTGGCAGGAATGCGTCAAAAGCTGGAACATAGCCAGAAGTAAAAGCTAAATTTCACAAAAATGACCTGGTAAATTATTCTAGACACTGGAAGTTCTTTTCCATTATCTCAAAAGTATTTATAGTTCAGTGCTAAAAAGATATTGCGAGAAAAAATAACGATGAATCATCTGAGTACTTTTATGCCTATAATATTAAATGGTGCTAAGGTACATATTGTACAACCATAGAATTTTCGAATCAAATGAAGACAAACATTTAAAACACCAGACTCCACTCTCATGGCTTGCGATAAATTTGGACCTAGAACTAGTCCACAGCCAGACGCCCAAGAATCCTCTTCCGGCTGCGATTGTTGACCACTGACAATAAACAGCTATGCTCACAGCTGTTTTACATTTCTCCGAACTTTATCCCCATAGAGCGATAAATTTCATTTTCATCGCAGTACTTGCTCCAGCAGAACAGAAGATTATAAGTAAACGACGACACATACACACACTGTGGGTCTACTGATGGTTGTTCTCTCAGGGTATACGTTCAGTACAGCTCTCATAGAAAATTCCTACAGTGATTGCGTTTTGGCAATATGGTATGATCGAATGAGAAGAAATTGAATAATGAAATGGTTTTAACCAAAATTACATTGCGCTTAAAACATCTAATCAGGTTGTCACCATGGATTTTTTCAATCACTCGGCAATCATTTGACTCATTGTGTATAACTCAGTTCAGAAGCCTTATATTAAACTGTACCTTAGGGGCCGTCCATAAACCACGTGGTCATTTTTTGGGACTTTTCAACCCCCCCCCCCCGCGTGGTCATTAGTCCATACAATTTTTTTTATTTGTCCATACAAAATGGTCATTGGCCGAACCCCCCCCCCCCCCATGACCACGTGGTTTATGGACAGCCCCTTACCTTACTTACCGATCAGCCTAAGGCCGGGTGGCCTCTGCTGTACATAGTAGCCGTCTCCATTCCACTCGGTACATGGCTGTTAGTCTCCAGTTCCGCATTCTGCGTAGGGTCCGCAGATCGTCCTCCACTTGGTCGACCCACTGCGCTCCACGTCTTCTTGTACCGGTCAGATAACTCTCGAGAACTATTTTAGTCTGGTTGCTATCCGACATCCTGATGACGTGACCCGCCCATCGTAGCCTCCCGATTTTCGCGATATGGACGATGGTTGGTTCTCTCAGCAGCTGATGCAGCTCGTGGTTCATTCGCCTTCTCCAAGTCCCGTCTTCCATCTGCACTCCACCGTAGATGATACGCAACAACTTCCGTTCGAAAACTCCAAGGGCGTGTTGGTTCATGTTTCGTGCTCTTAGAGAACTACCGGTCTAATCAGCGTTTTGAAGATAGTTAACTTCCTGTTACGGCGAACTTAATTCGATCAAAGACTTCTGCGGAGTCCAAAGTAAGCACGATTTCCTGCCTCAATGCGCCTTTGAATTTCTCTGCTGGTGTCGTTGTCGGCGGTCACCAGTGAGCCCAAGATACACGATTTCTTCATCCGCCTCGATTTCATCACCGTCGCTATAAATTCGGGGTGCCGGGCGCGGTGATTCCTCCCTGGAGCCGTTTGCCATCATGTAGTTTGTCTTCGACACATTAATGACTAATGCGATTCGCCTGGCTTCACACTTCTGTCGGATGTACGTTTCCGCCATCGTCTCAAATTTACGACCAATAATATCAATATCATCAGCGAAACCAAGCAGCTGAACGGTTTTCGTGAAAATCGTTCCACTTGTGTTTATCCCTGCTCTACTAATTACACCTTCTAAAGCCATGTTGAACAGCAAACACGAAAGACCATCACCTTGCCGTAACCCTCTGCGAGATTCGAAGGGACTCGACAGTGTCCCTAATACTCGAACTACGCACATCACTCGATTCATCGTCGCCTTGATCAACCGTATCAGGTTATCCGGGAATCCGTATTCGTGCATAATCTGCCATAGCTGTTCTCGGCCGATTTGAAATCGATTAACAAGTGATGTGTTGGCACGTTGTATTCGCGGCATTTCTGCAACACCTGGCGGATGGCGAACATCTGGTCCGTTGTAGCGCGTCCACCCATTAATCCAGCCTGATATTGCCCACGAACTCTCTTCCAATCGGTGATAGACAGCGGCATAAAATTGAGAGAGTATTTATCTTGTAGTCAGCGCTCAGTATAGTGATCGCTCGGTAGTTCCCGCAATTCAACTTTTTTCCCTTTTTGTAGATGGGACACACGATACCTTCCATACATTCGTCCGGTAATACTTCCTCCTCCCCAATCTTGGTAATGACCCAGTGTAGTTCTCTCACCAGTGTTTCTCCACCGTATTTTAGAAGCTCGCTTGGTAGTTGATCTGCTCCAGCGGCTTTGTTGTATTTCAACCGGCTCACCTCCTTCTCAATCTCTTGGAGGTCAGGGGCCGGAAGTCTTCGGTACTTGCAACGTCGCCATTGAGGTGCGCCATCGTAATGCTGCCGCCACCTCTCGACCACCTCACGCTCGCTCGCGAAAATATTCCCATGATTATCTCGGCACATGTCAGCTTGTGGCACAATGCCTCTGCGTGAGCGGTTCAGCTTCTCGTAGAACATTCGTGTGTCCTTAGCGCAGTAGAGCTCTTCCATCGCTTCGCGATCTCGTTTTCCCTGCTGGCGCTTCTTCATCCAAAACACTGAGTTCTGCATGTTCCGCGCCTGTTTGTAACGTGCCTCATTCGCTCTCGTACGGTGTTGCAGCATTCTCGCCCATGTTGCATTCTGCTCGATTTTCAACTGTTCACATTCGCCGTCGTACCAGTCGTTTCTGTGATTCGGAGTCGCGAAACCTAGTGCTGTAGCCGAGGTACTACCTATGGCGGATCGGATGTCCCTCCAGCCATCTTCTAGTATAGCTGCGCCAAGCTGCTCTTCCGTTGGTAGGACCACTGCTGCGCGTAGTCTTGAGCCACTTCTACGTTACGTAGCTACTCGATGTTGAGCCGCGGCGTTCGACTTCGACGCGTAGTAATAAGAACTGTCGAAAGTTTTGAGCGCATGCATACAGCGACTAAGTAGTGATCCGAATCTATATTCGCACTGCGGTATGTGCGGACATTGGTTATATCTGAAAAGAATTTACCGTCGATTAGAACGTGGTCGATTTGGTTTTCTGTTTGATGGTCGGGTGATCTCCAGGTGGCTTTGTGGATATCTTTGCGGGGGAAGAAGGTGCTTCGGACTACCATACCACGGGAGGCCGCAAAGTTTACGCATCGCTGGCCGTTATCATTCGATACGGCGTGCAGGCTGTTTCGCCCGATTACAGATCTGTGCATTTCCTTCCTTCTTACCTGCGCGTTCATTTCGCCGACAACGATTTTCACGTCACGCGGCGAGCAACCATCGTATGTTTGCTCTAACTGCACGTAGAACGCTTCTTTCTCGTCATCGGGTCTCCC
This sequence comes from Aedes albopictus, assembly GCF_035046485.1. Taxonomy (NCBI): domain Eukaryota; kingdom Metazoa; phylum Arthropoda; class Insecta; order Diptera; family Culicidae; genus Aedes; species Aedes albopictus. Next base: position 234,891,683 of record NC_085138.1, on the reverse strand, counting down.
TTCGTATGGGCAGTGGACGTCGATGATGCTGTAGTTAAAGAAACGGTCCTTAATTCTTAACATGCACATCCTTGCGTTGATCGGCTGCCACCCGATCACACGTTGTCGCATCTTGCCCAACACTATAAACCCTGTTCCCAGTACATTGGTGGTGCCACAGCTTTGGAAGAAGGTAGCCGTTCGATGCCCGCTTTTTGTCCAGTCCAACAAAGTTCCTGCAACGCCACGATGTCGAAGTTGCGGGGATGTAGTTCGTCGTAAATTATCCTGTCACATCCTGCGAAACCTAGTGACTAGCAATTCCATGTGCCAAGTTTCCAATCGTAGTTCTTGTTTCGTCGCGTGGATCTTTGCCGATTGTATCGAGTCGTATTTTCTCTTATGATATTCGCAATGAGAATTTTTACGGGTGGCTTATTGGGCCTACGCCAACACTCCAGTCTCACCGAAGGGCCATCGTGCCAGTTCTGTTTAAGGACAAGGTATTTGGAGTACATTGCTCAAAATTTCTAGAGCACCGTTTTTTAGGACCGTTGAACGGATTTGGATTAAAATGCATCACGCTGTTGACAACCACTGAGCAATTAACGTGATGCATTTTCATCCAAATCCGTTCAACGGTTCTAAAAAACGGTGCTCTAGAAATTTTGAGCTATGTACTCCAAATACCTTGTCCTTAACGCCGCAACCAACACTGGGACGACCACGCTGATGGGGCTACCACCTTGGATCTAGCTAGGCGTGATGCAGCATTTCATACTCAGCCGCTGGATGCCAGAACAGACGTTGTTTGAGCCGTACCTGCTTGGTGAACAGAACAGACGCTCGGGTCGTACCTTCTCAATCTAGCTGAAGTCAGAAGGACAACAGTGCCCAGGCTGTACTACCAGCTACCCGAGCAGAAAAGAATAGCAACAAAATAACATATCGAGAGATTAATATTTAATAACATTATACCTCCATATGCCCTTCATTAGGTGGACATAAGAGGCAAAATAACAAAAATGAATACCACAATTTTCTATAAATAACACCTGAAAATAACAAGTTTTGTTATTTCTATAATGAATGCATACCATAAATTTCAAGTGCTTTGTTTGTTATCCAGATGGTATGAAATAACGAAGTAATAACATTTCTTGCTATTAAATTGAATTTTTTTTCGAAAGCTCCATGATATAATAACAAATCTTGTTCTTCAGTTATTTTCCCAGCCTAATCAATAATACCACACCAATAACTAACTTTGCTCAAATACCTCCAATTGTTATTGTGGTGTTCTCATAACATTGCGTACAATAATATAGCAATGCCAACTTGAGGTATTGGAGCACAGGTTGCTCTTTGTACGGTATTCGTAAGGTATGCCCTTCTGCTCGGGTAAGCACACAACTCTTAGCTGACGGTCTTTGTCATCGCTTGACCCGTGGAAGCATGAGGTAGGAACTTGTGAGGACCACAGCAATGTTGGACGCTCTCCTTATCGACTCACCGTTTTGTAGCCCAATATTAAACCACAGACAAACAGACGTCTCACTCTACTCACTTCTCATCGTTACCCTTTATAACGGTTAGTTCAAATATTTTGTAGTTCGCAAATCGCTCGGTCACGGCGCTCGCATCGTTACTGCTCCTGTTTGACGTTTGCCCACTACTGCCACCTACTGAGTGCTTTGCGTAACACAGCCTGGTTAGTATTGGGCGATTATGTTTTCGTGACGATGATTTTTATCGCAATTTGTTCCAAGTGATACGTCTGTTTGTCTGTGATTAAACTGTGATGTTCGGCGTGAGAATATCTCCTACTCATACTGAACGATCGCAAAATTCGATCGTTCATTACCAGAAGGTGGTACAGTCATTGTACAATTATGGGTCACACACAATTATTAGTCACTTTCTACTTCAATAGATAAATGGTGGTTTGCCATTATCTGTTACCAGTTGGGATAAAGAGTAATAACCGCGCCTTCTTCGTTGATGTGTTTGTACCTCTTTTGTTCCACAATTATCTTCTCTAATACTTTTGCTTGCAGCTTTCCTAACTGATTTTGTGTAGGTACGTATAGTTCAGTGTGAACATGGAAAGCATCGAATGGCATAGTTTTAAATGATATAACTTATTAAATACAATCTACCGGATATAAAACGAAAATGCTCCGTTAGGTATTAATTAATCACAAATAACTTTTCTGCATAATTGCAAACCACCACACTCTCATGCGTTCTCTTTAATCTCCTCTGGCAATATTTTTTCCTACCTGATTGGTTCAGTTTGTTCTGCAACATTCGTCAGCGCAGATCGCGTTTGCAAACACACGTGAAATTTTGTCACCCCGAATTGTCACCTCTCGTTGTGTACTTTTTAATGCAGTTGAGCATCAATGCTGACTGGGGATGGACGAAGTTGGACTGGGAGCTGGTGAAAAACTTTCCAATGGACCTTATTGAGCTCGTAACAATTTTATTTGCTCCAACACCAGTCAGCAGCATTGTGTCCGAAACACGTGGGATGGGAGGCACGTGTTGAAGCGAATTGGAAGTAAATGAAGCGATTCCGAATCTGGAACACAATCACAGAGGAGTGAATTTATGTGCAATGAAATGTAAATTATGCATTGAATCAATGCGGTGGTATCCTTCCGGTTGATGTGCTTTTAACAATGCAGTTCGCTGAAAAGGTGGGTACCCCTTCCGTGTTACGTCACCCAAAGGGTGATAAGTGGCCTCATCCAAAGTAATTTGAATGTCATATTCTACATTTCCATATTTGTTAGAAACTTGTTCGCGTTAATGATGCCGGTGGGTATGTAAAATGCAAATGAAAATCTACCTTGATTCACACTTACATCGTTTTCACTCTAAAATGGTTTATCAGACAAAAAAATGCAAAAAAATAGAATTTTCGAAAATATAATATATGAAAACATTTTGAACGGAGGCTTGGATATGGAACGGGGACTGCTAGTAGTTCTATATACTGTCTGCACATTCTCAATGTACATCTTCACTTCTTTCTGATTTGATGAGTTCCATTCGGACAGCATCTCCTGTGTTAGAAGAAATACATAAGTACTCAATAGAATATGAAGGAAAGATGTTGAATAATCAAATATCAATTTCATGGGAAGACAAGCATCTCCAGACGCCATTTGGCTTAGGCGGTCTTACATCAAAACACACAGTGCATACAACACTCGCTCCAACAAAGACACTGATGGCAAAGTTCTTTTATTATTCGTCTTGGCAGTCTCCCTCAGCAAAATAAAGTTGATTGCAATCGTTCACCTATGTAATGGAATAGATGGTGGCTCCAGGAATATGGAAGTGGTAACAACATTAAGAAGACGCTATGTGGGACATAAATGATTTTGGGAGACTCGTCCGTCTTCTGTAACCAAACGGAAAACATTCTACCCAGGAAATTGATGCAACGTAATGAAACCAATGATGACGATGGCGATTAATCCAAGCAAACGAAATGCTTCGCTGGTCCTCCCATTGATTCCAATATTGGATAAGATAGCGCGTCAAGATGGTGTGTTTCAATCGAGATTAGTCTTTGGCCTAAGTGTGTTTTCTATTTTGATATGTGGCAAAATGAGTGGCGTCTTGTGGCGCGTAGGTTATGAAGTGCTGTTGCTGTTGTATACTTTTCTCACTACATAGAGTTTTCGTACTTATGTATGAAACATGAACATTAACAGAGTTAGTTAAGCCTTAAGTATATTTTAATATGCACTTATTTTTTAATAAGGCGCTGTCCATAAACAACGTAGACTCATTTTTAGTCATCTCAGAACCCACCCTCTCCCCTCGAAAACTTTTGTCCATACAAAATTTTCGATATTTGTATGGAGCGTAGACTTTGGCCAGACTTCCCCGTCCCCCTAAGCGTCTACGTAGTTTATATACAGGCCCAAACTCAATAATAAGCTAATGATAATAGTTGTATGCTGAGTTTGCTTAGGTGGTCTATAATAGAAAAAGAATAGAGGTGGCATATTTTTGCTTTACTCTCCCTCGAAACGAGAACCAAAACTGCTGTCACAAATCATCATAAAATTGAAGACGTTTCCAGGAACCTTTCGTCTTTGATTAATCCTGACGTTTTTATTGTACCCAACGGGAGCAATCAAAATTCACGACAGTGGCGGATACCAAAGGCAAATTTACCATTGGCCTCATAAGTAACGGTTATTGTGCTTTCGTGACCGGAGTCAAGATACCTTCCATTATATTTCGGCGTTACTGGGATAATTTGGGGTGCAACACCACAATAAAAATGTATCATAAAACGAAGGGAGGCTCAATCCGCAAGGGCGGAGTGAGATTTACTATTTTAAAAATTCGAGGTATTTAGCTAAAGAATATCTTTGTCTTTTGATGTCTCTACAACCGAGTGCTGCTTCATTTATTTATTAGGTATTACATCAAATTCAAGATGCATCTGAATCAACAATATTTCTCCATAATACACGGTTCGTGGCTGCCGTTCTCCATCCTCGGTCACGCCCGATGATTGCCAAGTCACGCTCCACCTGATCCGCCTATCGAGTTCTCTGCGCTGCACGCCTTCTTGTGCCAACCGGATCAGTCTCGAACACCAACTTTGCAGGGTTGTTGTCCGGCATTCTTGCAACATGCCTTGCCCATCGAATCCTTCCGGCTTTGGCCACCTTGTGGATGCTGGGTTCGCCGTAAAGTACAGCGAGCTCGTGGCGCATCCTTCTCCGCTACACACCATTCACCTGCTCACCGCCGAAGATCGTCCTTAGCACGCGTCGCTCGAAAACTCCGAGTGCTTGCAGGTCCTCCTCCAGCATGGTCCATGTCTCGTGTCCGTAGCACACCACCCTGCCGCAATTCTGCAAAGTGACGTAAGCGCCATTCAAAATGTCGATATTTTATGGTATATTATATACAAGGCGCCATCCACAAATTACGTAACGCTCTAGGGGGAGGGGGGAGTATGGTCGAGCGTTATGGCCCATACAAAATTTTTCGGGTTTTCATATAAAAAAGCGTTACGGAGGGGGGAGGGGGGGGTTGAAAAATGTCAATTTTAGCGTTACGTAATAAATGGACGCTGTCCAATATCTGGTGTAAAAATAACACTGTGGTATGCCTGCTGTATTAGAATGCAAGATCTAGTCTAGGGCACGGTAAAGGCTGGGTATGCTGCGCAATTCAGATCCCATTGTGATCCACTAGCCTCTGCCCAGCAACTCCTATCCCTACCTCCACGCGGTACCGGCCGGAAACTATGAGCAACCTTAGGGAAGATCGGGTAACCAACCCCGGTGGGATCTTTGGTCGTAGGCTGACAGGGAAGGGGGGGTTTGCTTCGGCAAACCTGAGCGTCTGTTCTCCAGGAGGAGCGGCTCACAACAGCGTCTGATCCCCATGTTAGGGGCGGCTGATCTACGTCCGAGTGCCAGGGAAGGACTCTAAGCTCAACTGTGCACTATGGTCCTCCGGAAAGTAGGGGGTTGGTGTCAGGCCCTACGAGCCAGCCGTAAAAAACCATTGTAACGGAAAATCAGCAACAAAATAATACGAACCGAGACCAACGGCAACGACCCCAGCGAACAAAAAGGACTTGCGATTGGAAACTCGGTACGTGGAACTGCCGATCTCTCAACTTCATTGGGAGCACCCGCATACTCGCCGATCTACTGAAGGACCGCGGGTTCGGCATCATAGCGCTGCAGGAGGTGTGTTGGACAGGATCCATGGAGCGAACGTTTAGAGGTAATCATACCATCTACCAGAGCTGCGGCAACACACGCGAGCTTCGAACGTGATCGGTTGGTGGCCGATCGACGAAAGAATGTGCAGGTTGAGGATCAAGGGCCGATTCTTCAACTTCAGCATAATAAACGTGCACAGCCCACACTCCGGAAGTACTGATGATGACAAGGACGCATTTTACGCGCAGCTCGAACGCGAGTACGATCGCTGCCCAAGCCACGACGTCAAGATCATCATAGGAGATTTGAACGCTCAGGTAGGCCAGGAGGAGGAATTCAGACCGACGATTGGTAAGTTCAGCGCCCACCAGCAAACGAACGAAAACGGCCTACGACTCATTGATTTCGCCGCCTCCAAAAATATGGCCATACGTAGCACCTTTTTCCAACACAGCCTCCCTTATCGTTACACCTGGAGATCGCCACAGCAGACGGAATCTCAAATCGACCACGTTCTGATTGACGGACGGCACTTCTCCGACATTATCGACGTCAGGACCTATCGTGGCGCCAACATCGACTCCGACCACTATCTGGTGATGGTCAAACTGCGCCCAAAACTCTCCGTCATCAACAATGTACGGTACCGGCGACCGCCACGGTACAACCTAGAGCGACTGAAGCAACCGGATGTCGCCTCAGCATACGCGCAGAACCTCGAAGCCGCGTTGCCAGACAAGGGCGAGCTCGATGAGGCCCCTCTAGAGGACTGCTGGAGTACAGTGAAAGCAGCCATCAACGACGCAGCCGAGAGCACCATCGGGTACGTGGAACGGAATCGACGGAACGAATGGTTCGACGAAGAGTGCAGGACGGTTTTGGAGGAGAAGAACGCAGCGAGGGCGGTAATGCTGCAGCAAGGGACTCGACAGAACGTGGAACGTTACAAACAGAAGCGGAAACAGCAGACCCGCCTCTTTCGGGAGAAAATGCGCCGCCTGGAAGAAGCGGAGTGTGAAGAAATGGAACTGCTGTGCCGTTCCCAAGAAACACGGAAGTTTTATCAGAAGCTCAACGCATCCCGCAACGGCTTCGTGCCGCGAGCCGAAATATGCAGGGATAAAGACGGAGGCCTCTTGACGGACGGACGTGAGGTGATCGAAAGGTGGAAGCAGCACTTCGATCAGCACCTGAACGGCGTAGAGAACGTAGGCACGGGAGCCCACGGCAACGGAAGGAACGACGACGCCAGTGCAGCGGAGGACGGAAATGAACCAACTCCCACGCTGAAGGAAGTTAAGGATGCCATTCACCAGCTCAAAACTAACAAAGCAGCTGGTAAGGATGGTATCGCAGCTGAACTCATCAAGATGGGCACAGAAAAGTTGGCCACCTGTCTGCATCGGCTGATAGTCAGGATCTGGGAAACCGAACAGCTACCGGAGGAGTGGAAGGAAGGGGTAATCTGCCCCATTCACAAGAAAGGCGACCATTTGGAATGTGAGAACTTCAGGGCGATCACTATTTTGAATGCTGCCTACAAAGTGCTATCCCAGATCATCTTCCGTCGTCTGTCACCTAAAACAAATGAGTTCGTGGGAAGTTATCAAGCCGGCTTCATCGACGGCCGGTCGACAACGGACCAGATCTTTACCGTACGGCAAATCCTCCAGAAATACCAGTGAATACCAGGTCCCAACGCACCACCTGTTCATCGACTTCAAAGCGGCATACGATAGTATCGACCGCGCAGAGCTATGGAGAATCATGGACGAAAACGGCTTTCCTGGGAAGCTGACTAGACTGATTAAAGCAACGATGGACGGTGTGCAAAACTGCGTAAGGGTTTCGGGTGAACTATCCAGTTCATTCGTATTTCGCCGGGGACTGCGACAAGGTGACGGACTCTCATGTCTACTCTTCAACATCGCGCTGGAAGGTGTGATGCGACGAGCCGGGCTCAACAGCCGGGGAACGATTTTCACAAAATCCGGTCAATTTGTGTGCTTTGCGGACGACATGGACATTATCGCTAGAACATTTGGAACGGTGGCAGAACTGTACACCCGCCTGAAACGCGAAGCAGCAAAGGTCGGACTGGTGGTGAATGCCTCAAAAACAAAGTACATGCTGGTAGGCGGAACCGAAAACGACCGGATCCGTCTGGGTAGTAATGTTACGATAGACGGGGATACTTACGAGGTGGTGGAGGAATTCGTCTACCTCGGATCCTTACTGACGGCTGACAATAACGTGAGCCGAGAAATTCGGAGGCGCATCATCAGCGGAAGTCGGGCCTACTACGGGCTCCAGAAGAAACTGCGGTCGAAAAAGATTCACCCACGCACCAAATGCACCATGTACAAAACGCTAATAAGACCGGTGATCCTCTACGGGCACGAGACATGGACCATGCTCGAGGAGGACCTACAAGCACTCGGAGTTTTCGAGCGACGCGTGCTAAGAACGATCTTCGGCGGTGTGCAGGAGAACGGTGTGTGGCGGAGAAGGATGAACCACGAGCTCGCTGCACTTTACGGCGAACCCAGTATCCAGAAGGTGGCCAAAGCCGGAAGGATACGTTGGGCAGGGCATGTTGCAAGAATGCCGGACAACAACCCTGCAAAGCTGGTGTTTGCAACGGATCCGGTTGGCACAAGAAGGCGTGGAGCGCAGAGAGCACGATGGGCGGACCAGGTGGAGCGTGACTTGGCGAACATTGGGCGCGACCGAGGATGGAGAGCGGCAGCCACAAACCGAGTGTTGTGGCGTACTATTGTTGATTATGTCTTGTCTTAATGATGTTGAACAAATAAATGTATGTATGTATGTATCTAGTCATAATCTATCGTCTATGGAAAGAAACTTAAAGGATGAGCAAGAGTTTTTTGCATAATAACCAAAAAATGTGCCAATACTATCAATGTCGCTTACGTCACTTTGCAGAATTACGGCAGCACCGGTCTTATCAGCGTCTTGTACATGGTGCACTTGGTGCGTGGATGCATCGTTTTAGACCGCAGCTTCTTCTGGAGCCCATAGTAGGCACGACTTCCACTTATGCTTCGGCTTTGTATTCATGAGGAAGATGAATTCCTCCACTACCTCGATGGTATCCCCGTCTACGTCACATTACTACTTAGACGGACCCGCTCGTATTCGGTTCCACCTGCCAGCATGTGCTCATAGAAAAACGTTAGAAAAAACTTCTGGAGAAAGCTCAGAAGCATCTTTTGGAGAAATCTTAGAAGCACCTTCGGAAAGTTTTTTGTGGGGATCTCTGAAGGAACGCCTTATTTTCTTATAAACTCTAGGGGGGAAAATCTGCTCAACAAACACCCTAACAGGAAGGTTAGGGTAGTGTGGGGTTAAGGCCGTCTTCTACAACAATAGTAAAAGCCAGGACTACTCTCTCCTCGACCCACTAAAACACATGCCTATGGTCACCAAACTCTTCGTCTCTCCAGAACTAGCAAGAAGGCATTGATTCAGAGAAGGGCTAGTGCACATCGCACCCTCAAGGTTAGCTGCGTAGCCTACAGCAATGACCATCGATGACTCGCTTTGGAGAGTCCATCACGGTAGCATACTGGCGCTTAGCCAGTTTCCCGAGTGGTCCTCACCACTCCCTTTGTACTCGGAAGGCGTCCTCGGCCCTTTGTCCGCCCGCGCCAAACTGCTTAGCAGACACCAAGAACTGATGCCCACGTGCAATCCGATCTGACCTGCCCGCAAAGGAAGGGTATCTCTACCCTTGAGGCCCTATCAGATGCACCCTAAGGTTGCAGACAGCAGGGTCTAACCTACCCCGACCCTTGCCGGAGACCCTTTTCCAACCGCGGGCTCGAATCCAAACCAGTAGACCGACACCACGATAGCACCGCTATTGGGACTTCCTCTCCGCGGCCACTTAATCGCTGTAAGGGTCGATCTCGACCGCAGGGCATCGGTATGACCTACATATGTACGAAGCCAACTCCGAACCCCTGGACCACCTCTTGAACCGCATCTGAACTAACCATTTTCTGAATCCTCGCACCACCTCCCCAAGTAACACAGAAAACATCTTTAAAAATCAAAATTTCTAAAGATGTATTACAACAGTGATATAAGTGAATCGGAGAACATGAAGTGTAAAAATTAGGCTTTAATAATGTTAACCGACGACAAACAGTTAAAAAAATAGTACGGACTGCGTCTAGTATTACATGTGTACATTTCACAAAGATTTAACATAAATAGAACATCATGCATATTAATCATAAAAGCATACCTGCTACATTTGTTGTTTGTCGTTGTGAATTTTTCGAAGAGTTTTGAGCATCTTCAAATCATATTACACACATATTGGATGTTGATTCCCAAACACAGTAGATAAATCAAAAATGGATTGCTGCGAAACTGCCATGATTTATAGTTTTGTCGGTAACAGTCAGAAAGGCCCCTAATGTAGACTAGATTCAGATATGGAGTCATGTTGGCTGACACCTTTTTGCAGGTTTCCAAAGACCACAGAAACAGACAAGTTGATGATGAATTTGGTGACGCAATCCGTCGGTACCCTTGTACAGTTGATTCACAAACTATTCCGGACGTCACTAAGCTCTCATTGTGGGAAGTCCACTCGACACCAGCTCGTCCAAATCGGATATCAATTAATATAGTATTCAGCCGCTAATGTCCGAAAACGGCTGTCTAGATACAAGAAAATAATCCAAAAGTAGAGAGAACATTCCGACTACTTGTGACAATGTTTACTGTTTACTTTTTCTATGTGACAGATTCAGCTCTGCTAAACCAAGCTGTGATTAAGTTATATCAACGGTTTAATTATGACCGAAAAGCATGATTAAAGCTTGGCCAAAGGTTTGTTGAAAACATGTTATTTGAACATTTGATAAACGCTCGCATGATTCAACCGATGTCTTTTTGCATTGCATTTGTTTTTCTTAAAAAATATCATCCACATCTACAGTACCTTTCAAAAATATGTGTACATAAACGGAAACATTCAACATATTATTATTCCGATTGATGATCAATTATGAAAATAAATAGAAGGTAGTTCAGAATACTATAATCTCAGGTAAATCATTAGCATTAGCATTAGCATTAGCATTAAGCGAGTCGCACAAATTCGTAGGTGGTACAGTCCTAGACCGCTGTTATGAGGGTTGCCTCCTTCCCGTCCGAACCAAAGCACAAAGATTTGGGACTAATCTCTGACTCTTAGACAAGACTGACGCAATCCTCCAATGGTCGAGCACTGTCCTGGCCACGTCCTTGCGACTGCTGAGGAATGGGAAAGGATGGTTAGTTTTGGACACCTATGAAAAATGTAGACAACTCTACGATCTCTCAGGCCTAGGTGTCACGGGAATTTGGGTGTTGTTAGTGGAAGGGTAAACTACAAAGGATACGCTTGGTTAACGTTCAGGCACACCATTGTTAGACTGCTTCGAATCAGTTGTCTGCCCAATTCATCCTCGTCATCTTGTTGGCATTTGGTTGATAATCTGAAATATAAAATAATATTAACATCGTACGTCAAATAAGCTACATATTAGTGATACGCTCGCCACAGTTACATATTTTTAAAATATTATTTATATCGTACGATACATTTACCTGAATCCTGCTGAAATAAAATGATAAAATTAGCAGTACATTGAAACACAAATACTACAAAACACAAGGAAAAGAGCATCAAACTTTGATCTTGGAATATTTAAAAACGCGGTAAATATCTAGATCAAAATTTGATTTGGTAGATCTTACACCGCAACGCACCATTCTAAGGTGATCTACCCACGTTACGGGGTATAAACGGAAACATTCAACATATTATTATTCCGATTGATGATCAATTATGAAAATAAATAGAAGGTAGTTCAGAATACTATAATCTCAGGTAAATCATGAACAAAAATAAATCCGTGGCTCAAAAATAATTGTTATTTTGATATGGATAACTGTTAATATTTATTTGAGCAGTACTGTAAGCTTCATGTCGAAAATCGGCCATAATGTTTCATATTCTCGATTCATTAAGCTTGCAAAACAGCTCAATTTGGTTGACTTTTCTTATGATTTTTAATGACATTCAGCGGCGCTTAAATTATAAGCGAGTAAAATCATTCATTACACCATAAATTTTGAAGCGCATGTGTATCAGTGCTACCACAAATGAGAATAATCCATTTCCTCATTATCTATTTAGGTATTTAACTTTACAATCAATGACTTCATAACATTTTCAAGTTCCATATATACATAGCTCAAAATTCCAAATGTATTTTTAAGTTTATTTGTTGTTTTTTTGTCAATTTCACGCTACATAGTTACGGATCTCTACTTTTGTAATATAATAGCTTTCTATCAGTAATATCACTTTCGAATAGCTTATTTCCAACAATAGCAAATGATATGTGATAAAAATGTTTTCCGCAAGTTATCTATATATATAAAAATGCAGCGGCATACGTGGGACCGCGCATAACTTGCGAACGGATGGTCCGATTTGGGTCGTCTAAGTTTTGTTCTGTTAGTTTTCACCCAAGGAAGGTTTATGAGGCCTAAAACATGGAAAAAATGAGAGTTTTTGAAAATCGGGTTTTCATACATTTTGAACGGGGACGGGGGCGCTTGGCTAGGGACTTGAAACGTCAAAAAACGTAGTAGGCAAGACAAAGTTTGCCGGGGACAGCTAGTATCACTATATAAATATTTGATTCGAGCTAATTTATGTGACTGCTTTATAAATGTTTTTTGCAAGTTATATTACTGATAAAGAACTTGATATATGATTGACAGCTGGATGATACGTACTACAAGTGTATTGGGATACATCTTATATTACATGCAAGATGTTCTATAAGCCGCCATTTTTTGCGCTGTTTTGATTGTAGAAGAGTACCAATTTAGGTGAATAATTCAAGGAAAATACACCGTGTTTTATATGAATGGTGAAATTTAAACTATTATTTATTTACACTAAGTCAACAGGTAATACAAGTCACCCCAATGACACTTATCTTACACTTACAGACTGACGCGGTACCTTACATAATTCACGTTTAAAACTACACTTATTTGTCTTACGTGAAGCATTAAAATCAAAAACAGAATAACATTTATTGAACACACGGGACATGCTACGAATCGGTTCGTGTTGACCGTAATTAGTCCTAGCTGAAGGAAGACGTAAAAATGAGTGTGTTCGCAGATTCCGGCGGTGTGCGTTGATGTTTAGCATGCTCAAGAGTGATGGGCAGTCAATATTGCCCTGCAGGAGGTCTCCGACAAAGCATGCTTGAGCAACATTGCGCCTTGCAGCGAGAGGTTCCAAATGTATGAGTTGGCAACGGCACTCATAACTCGGTAGGTCATGCTGATTCCTCCACCTGAGGTGGCGTAAGGCAAAACGAATAAACTTTCGCTGGATTCGCTCAATTCGCTGTACGCTGTTTTCGTAGTAGGGGGCCCAAACGACTGCCGAATATTCCAAAATAGGACGTACAATTGAGCAGTATAACGATTTCAAGCAGTAAACGTCCTTGAACTTCTTATATAACATGTTGTGTTACTTGGGGATCCTCTGTAGCTCCCAGACGATATGTGTGATAGCAGATTGAAACGGCATTCCAGCAAACCTCATCCCTACATATCCTCTGGACCAAATTGTCCGGAGTTCTGTCCTCCCCGCATGTGGCAAGCATGCGGTCACGTATTTTGCGAAAACGCGGGCACACGAACAAAATGTGTTCCGCCGTTTCCTCTAAACCATGCACACTGGGCATTCGGGAGAATCCGCATGCCCGAAACGGTGTAGATACTGTCGGGAGCAACCATGACCTGAAAGGACCTGTGTCAGGTGGAATGTAACTTCCCCATGGCGCCTATTAATCCAACTATCTACCCTCTGTATCAACCCATGGGTCCTCCTTCCTTTGATGGAACTGTCCCACGCGCGCTGTCATTTGACCATAGCGGCCATCCTGGTAGTCCTGCGTATGTCTCTTGTGCCGCGCATGTGTCACTCCATGTCCTCACTGATAAGGATGCCGATAGGCACCATACCAGTAATGACGCAGAGAGCGTCGTGTGACACGGTACGGTAAGCGCTCGCGACCCTCAGACACAAAAGCCTGTAAGTACTTTCCAGCTTCCGTCGGTAGCATTTAGTACTTAGCGCAGTGCCCCACGCCGGACCGCCATACCTAAGTATGGACGTAGCAACACTAGCCAGAAGCTTGCTGGCGTACACCGCAGAGCTATTGGACTTCATCCGCGACAGTCCCGCAATAGCTGTCCCGCAATAGCTTGATCGTTTCACCGAGCGTAATGTCGTCGGCAAATCCGACAATCTCCACTCCCACTGGGTACTCTAACCTCAACACCTCGTCGTACATGACATTCTATAACACAGAAATGAATTCCCCTCCTCTTAGGCTCGAGTGCTTTCTCGGCGATTTTTGTAACCGACAAAATAGCGTCTACGGTGGACCTCCCCTTCCGGAAGCCGTACTGGTTAATCGAAAGACCATTTTTGCCCTCGCACCTTCCCCGCCGTGTCAATCAAGCATATTGGTCTGTATGCCGACGGGTCTCCGGGTGGTTTCCCCGCCTTTGGCAATAGTACCGGGCTCGGCCTCTTCCAAGGTTCTGGGAAAACTCCCTCGTCCAGGCATTTCTGCATAGTAGACCTGAACATCTCGGGAGCCTCTGCAATAGCTATTTTTAAGGCCAGGTTCGGAACTCCGTCCGGACCTGAGACCTTACCTACGCGTAGGGACTTTGCTATCCCCGCAAGTTCTACATAGATGACTCTTTTCTCATCGCCGGCCCCAGTTCCCGGTTGTCCCACGAAAGGTAGCCAATGACTAGCATCATGACGCGGAAAAAGCCCCTCGATGATCCCCTCCAACATCTCTGGAGATTGCTCTGTAGGTGCCACTACACCTCTCGTCTTGGCCATACCGATCCTGTAGGCGTCACTCCACGGGTTCGTATTGGCACTCTGACAGAGACCCTCAATGCAGGCCTTTTTGCTTGCTCTTATCTTGGTCTTGAGCGCGGCTTTTGCAGCGGCGAACACCACCCGCCGTTCGTTTCGCTCTTCATCTTCCTGAAGGAACGCCTGAAGGAATACAAAAAGGAGGGATTCTTAAATGAAACCCTAAAGGCCCCCCCTTGGAGAAATCCCAGATGGAAGTTCTGGAGAAATTCAAAAAGGAATTCTTTAAAATGGGAACCCCAAAAGGAACTCCTTGGGGAATTCCAGAAAAAGCTGCTGGAAGAGTTCCAGAAGAAACGTCTGCAGGGTACTCCAAATTTCATGAAGAAATCAATTTAATATTCTTAACAGATTTAGTGAGCAATCTCATATCTGAAGGTAAACGGAGAAAAGAAACGGCATACCTTGAGAGGAGGAACCATCTCGGTTTCTACATACTTTGGGCACTTTTCAGCTAAGTTTTGAAGCATCATCAGACAATCTGACGTAATAATTTTTGTCACAAGTGTAAAATCATTGTATATGGTCTTCGGCAAAGTTTTTCGGCATATGCTAGGCTTTAACATACTACTTAACTTAACCTACTTTATCGTTATTTAATTCAACTTAGCATTAGCATTAGTGTGGTGGATACGGCCCTGGTAGCAGCGCATAAAGTGCTGATAAATAAACAATTCCAGTCAATGTAAAAACACAAGCTCAGCATAACTGCAATCATACCACCCGAGCGATGACCGCCCAAGCGATGAATGCGATTATGCTGAGATTGCACAAAGGGTCACGTAGCCACCACCGAGGGAGACCCAAAGTTAAGGCTGAATTATGAATAAAGAGCAATCGTAGTCGAACCACGAACGGAACGCGTCGTTATTCCTGATCACGTCCCTGACTAATTAAGGGAAGCGTAGCATTAGCATTAAGCAAGTCGCACAAATTCGTAGATGGTACAGCCCTGGGTTGCTGTTATAAGGGTTGCATCCTTCCTGACCGTTACCAAAGCACAAAGATTTGGGAATAATCTCTGACTCTTAGACAATATTGACGCAATCCTCCAACGGTCTAGTGCTGTCCTGGCCACGTCCTTGCGACAGCTGAGGGATGGGAAAGGAAGATTAGTTGGACACCTATGAAAGTACATAGAGACCTCTACAGGGGATACTCAAAATAACTGGGACAGGCAAAAATTTCACTTTTCAAAAAATGTTCAACTAGCTGCAACTTTTCGAAAAGGGCATCAAATATTCTCAAATTTTTACTGTAAGTTCATCAACTAGTTGTGCATCAGTGGTCAAAATTTGGAAAAGATCGGATATTCTACACGAAGTTATAAAGGTTCTAGAAAATAGTATAATTGTTCGCTAGCCAACTTTGAGCTGTTATATCTCCGGATTAAATGAACCGAATGCAATGAAATTTTGATCATTTATGACTTAAAAAATGAGCTTCTTAAAACTTCTGACTAAACTTAAAATTCTTTACGCGAAAAAAAAAATTATAAGGATTAGATTATTTTTCTAATTTAACACCAATTTATCCAAAACTTCATCATCGTTTCAAAATTCGAGATAGTAATTGAAGTTCATTTAAATTCCCTCTAATTGACTCGAATATATTTTTGTTTCAAAGGAAAGCAACCAAATAGCCGCCATTAAATTGCAAAAGTAATGGGATGCATATGAAACATAGATAAATTTACTAAAAAAACATAGAATAAATAAAATCGCTATAACTTTTTTTCTTATTAATAATTTTGAATTAAGTCAACTGTTTTTCGAAGTTCATTATATAAGTCATAAATGATCAAAATTTCATTGCATTCGGTTCATTGAATCCGGAGATATAACAGCTCAAAGTTGGCTATCGGATAATTATACCTTTTTCTAAAATGCTCATAACTTCGTGCAGAATAGCCCGATCTTTTCCAAATTTTGTCCACTGATACATTACTAGTTGATGAACTTACAGTGAAAATTTGAGAATATTTGATGCCCTTTTCGAAAAGTTACAGCAAGTTGAACATTTTTTGAAAAGTGAAAATTTTACCTGTCCCAGTTATTTTGAGTATCCCCTGTACATTCTTTCGGGCCTAGGCGTCACAAGAATTTGGGAGTTAGTGGAAGGGTAAAGTTCCAAAGCAACGAACGGTTGGTCAACGTTCAGGTGCACAAAATATGTTTGGTCGATGCCTGGTTCCTTTCCCAATTCGATCCTTGTTGAGTGTTCGATTTTAAATCTGAAATAGAAAAAGAAAATTATAGATTTACCTGAATCCTCCTATATGAAATGTCTGAATCCTCCTGAAATAAAACGGGGCCGCAACCAATTGCTCCCAAAATTTTCACAGTTGTTTTGGATGCTAAGAGGAATCTAATAAGCTTTGTTTCAAAAAATCGACTTTGTTGATCCAGTCTAAATATGGACTGTAGCCATTGGTAAACTCCCGCGGTACCCTAAGATTTTAAGTAATTTATGGATGAGGCCTGATTAATTTCAATCTGTGATACAGCAAAACAATAAAATCTGAAACATTCAACTTGTCAAAGCTAAGGCGAATGACTAAGTTTTCTTCGCTTCTCTTGTCTTTTATGCTGAACGGTAGTGTAGTACACAAGTTGATAGCATGTGTAATATCAACTTTAATAATGATTATTATTAACACGAATTTGCAACCATTTTTGTTCCGATTTTAAAATTCTTGAGAATCAGCGAACAATGCCCACCTCAGCTTTTGCCACAAAAAAATTACAATAGAGACACATTAGTTACACATCACTACGTAACAAGTAAGACAGCCCACAAGTTTGTAATGATGTTTCTCCATCCGAACAATCCATTCGCTTCATGTCCTCCAATTTAATGCAAATGAAATGCAAAAAAAGTTTTTACTCATCCCCCAGGAAACTACTCGACGACTAGAATCATTATGTTATGTTTCGAGTTTTTCAGTTGCCTCATCTAAATGTATGTGTTTCTGAACATCAAAGCACTACAACACGTACATACTCCTAGCCGATATAACCGAATAGGAAGTTGATTGGGGTTGTTTCGTAATTAAAATAAAGCTACAGGGAATTTAGTTTACCTTCCATGTAGTTGGAAGCATGAGAAAAAAATCACTATTATTAGAATGTCAATTATATTTCAGTTTCAAACTTTTATAATTTTGCTTCCTAACTCACCGTCACCATGGTAGCAGCTATGTACTACGTTTACATTTGAGATGAGTAAACGGAAACGGGACGGTCACTGAAAAGCCCTAACGAAAATATGAAAAACTTGTTCATTGACCAAACGGAAACCATTGCCTAAGCTATGAAGGGTAAAACATTTTCATGGACCTAAATGGCGATACGGATCCTAAGCGTTATAGTAGAAAACTTTTATTAATTCAGTCAAATTGTTTTCCTGAAATCAAGGAAGTGGATTTGTATCTTGTTCATAAAAGTATTATTGATTTTCACTGTCTCGGGATTCGTACATGAAAACTCTTCTGATTTATCCCCTTTATTTCCAAAAAATACAAACGCCTACACTCTGAACTGCCTTGTTGCATCAGTATACATCTTGTGCATTCCTAATATACATATGCCTATTCGGATAAGAATGCCATCCAACACCGATGGTAAAACCAAGTCCCCTCAGGAAGCAGTTGGGAAATAGATCCGGTGACGGATGTATTTTTACACATCTGAAGCTCTGTAAATGGGACAACCTTGACACAATAGCTGCAATGATGAAGACAGATGCGCCTTGCCTTGTTATCCCAAGGCTGGCAAGAAGTAGGCAAGGGTGTGTTTGCTCTATTCAACTGGTTGTTGGTTTTGTGGGTCGTGCGGTTGTTTGTGAAAACGGTTGTGATTGATGTCATGGTACGATGATTCAGGTGGAGTTACACTCTTAGAAAAAATCATGTAAATTTAAGTTCACTTGGATGCACATAAAAGGAGCGACCCGTTTGACACAAATTTACGTCTTCTATCACAAATAAAGTCGAGCTAGCAATCGCTAGAGCCGAAGCGAGAGATAAAACATATGTAAATAAAATAAATGAACGGGATTCGAACTCCGGTCCGCTGACTGAGAGGCACGCGCTATACCTCTCGGCTGTATCACCGAGTTATAAGACAAACGATAAATGTAAAACTGTTTCTACCTATCTGGTAAGATAGCTTTGTTGACATCTTGTGCAACCAATTCGAACTTACATGATGGATGTAAAATTGAGTCAAATTTGCCATTCAGTCATGAAATGTTTACGTACGTTGATAGTTTACGTCACGTGTAAATTCCTAATTTTTTAAGAGTGTATATTTGTCTTGATATTCGAGTACATTTCCTAGTAACAACAGCCTGTTACTTGTACTAGAAATGGGGTTTTATGGTGAATTCTAAAATTAGAGCAACAATTTGTTGATTAAATATCACAAACAGTAGGGTATAGGGAATAACCAGTCAAAAGTAATTTAAAACCGACAGGCAAAAAACCATGGAACTATTTTTTTGCACATCCATATCTCAGTAGTTAGTGAACCAAATTTCAATCTTTTTGCGTTATCGGACTCCTATACTAACCTAGAAAGGTGTTGTGAAAGTTGATTAGGATTTCATGCAGTTTCCGGTGAGAACCACACGCAGAAAAATGGCGCTTGTTTAAAACAATAAAACGCATGGTTGATTTTCAAACTGAGAATTTACTTATTCCAAAGTTATATTTAATTGTTTTCATTTAGAGTTTATCGATAAAAACAACCGATTACCATCATTTCATATAATGTCAAAAATTTCGTTTGTTTCAACAAAATAAAAACCATAAACATTGTCCGAAAGCACTCACACATCCATAAAATGCTTACCCCAACATCACCACAACGAAGAAGGTGCAGCAAATCCATCACGCCAACTTCCAAGTGCAGCTTTGGCCGTGATGGATTACGCGCAGGTACTCACGACAGCATCCACAAAAAGTTGATCGGTTTCGCCTTTTTTGTTTTTTTTAGTTGTTCTCCTCCCCATCCGCTTACCGACGGTCTAAAATTAGATTTCCGAGCTGCCGCAGTTGCTGCCATCACCAACACAATCACATTTCGGGTTTGTTAGTGGCAAAAGTGCAGTCGTTTGAATCAATCCATTATTTCATGTTGGAAATACCATATCTCTGTTTGTTTTAACAAACTGTCAAAAATTTCGACAAATGAAAATATTTGTATTATCAAACAATATAACAGTTCAGTTTAAACTAGAAATCAGTTTGTCGCTATAGTAAACTGAAAAATCGGTTGATTTGAACTAGAATTCGATAGTGTTTACAATTTATTTTTCTGCCTGCAGGCTAATACATTAGTTTCACATTGTTAACTTCTTCCGGTTCCGTTTTGTTCCCAGATTGTTCTCTTGGAACATTGACAAGGTAGCTGCATTCTGTCTTCAGCAAAGTTGTTCAGGACAACAACCACTTCTTGGTGATGGATTTCACAGTTCCGAACTTCCTCCACCACGTAGCGCTAGTGTACAGAGTGACTTCCGGTACGACTTTAGTAAGATACAGGGGATAGACAAAATGATCGGGACAGTCAAAATTTTCACTTATCAAAAAAAGTTCAACTAGCTGTAACTTTTCGAAAAGTGCTTCGAATATTCTCAAAGTTTCACTGTAAGTTGATCAACTAGTTGTGTATTAGTGGTCAAAATTTGAAAACGTTTGGGCTATTCTGCACTAAGTTATAAAGATTCTATAAAAAGGTAGAATTATCCGATAGCCAACTTTGAGCTGTTATATCTCCGGATTCAATGAACCAAAAGCATTGAAATTTTTACCATTTATGACTTTTATGATGAGCTCTGGAAAACGTTTGACTTCACTTAAAATTATTAATAAGAGAAAAAAATATAGCGATTTCATTTATTTATTGATTTTTTTAGTAAATTGGTCTATTTTTAATATTCATCCCATTACTTTTTCAGTTTATTGCCGGCTTTGTTGTTACTTTTTTCAAAACATATTTATATTTAAGTAAATTAGAGGGAATTGAAATGAACTCTATTTGGCATTTTTAATTTTGAAACAATGTTGAAATTTTGGATAATTTGGTGTTTTATTAGAAAAATAATCTAATTGTTATAATTTTCTTCTGTGTTAAGAATTTAAAGTTTAGTTAAAAGTTTTCTATAGCTCATTATATAAGTCATAAATGCTCAAAATTTTATTGCGTTCGTTTCATATAATCCGGAGATATAAAAGCTCAAAGTTAGCTATCGGTTAATTCTACCTTTTTCTAGAACCTTTATAACTTCGTACGGAATAGCTCGTTTTTTTCAAATTTTGACCACTGATACACAGTTAGATGATCAACTTACAGTAAAAATTACAGAATATTTGATACACTTTTCGAAAAGTTATAGCTAGTTAATCATTTTTTTGAAAAGTGAAAATTTTGCCTGTCCCGATCATTTTGTCTATCCCCTGTATATCATAAGTCTTCCGGAGGATCGACTGAAAATTTTAATCTACTCGTTTTCCCATTCTACAAGACTGCGTAGCCGTTTATATCGTAAAATATGCCATAATATTGAAGCCAGATTGGAAGGTGCGATCTTCGGCAAAGTTGTTCATAGCTACAATTTCGTCTAGGTCATGAAGAGCATAGTTCCGGTATTTGCCGAAGATATCATGCTATAACTCACCAAAGTTGTAAATATGTACACAAGCGCCACACTGTGGTGTGAAATTCGGGGCTATGTTCTTAATGACCTGGAAGATGGGTATGGGACAACTTGGCAGGAGCACCTATTTTGGGCACTTGCTACTGTAACTCAGTCAACTTTCTATCAATTGACTTGATTTTTGGAATACAGTAAAATACGCACAGTATCTAACCATGTACACAAATTCATGTCAATTGGTTTGAAATTGACTGAGTTGTAGCAGCAAGTGGCCAAATACATAGATGCTCCAGCCTAAATGGTCCCAGACCCTACTCGTAGTCCTGAACAACTTTGTCGAAGATCGTGCCTTCCCATCTGGCTTAAATATCGTGCTATATCCCATCAAAGTCCCAGGGCCCATATAGCCGAGGCGGTAAACGCACGGGTATTCAGCATGACCATGCTGAGGATGACGGGTTCGATTCCCGGTCGGTCCAGGATCTTTTCGTAAAGGAAATGTCCTTGACTTCCTTGGGCATAGAGTATCTTCGTGCCTGCCCCACGATATACGCATGCAAAATGGTCATTGGCAGAGGAAGCTCTCAGTTAATAACTGTAGATGTGCTCATAGAACACTAAGCTGAGAAGCAGGCTTTGTCCCAGTGAGGACGTTACGCCAAGAAGAGGGAGAGAGGATCCCATCAAAGTTGTAACGGAAATCACTCTGTCCACTAGCGCCACGTGGTGAGGGGAAATCGGAACTATGAATTCCATCACCAGGAAGTGGTTGTTTTTTTTTATCTTTATTATCGAGGTTGTTGTTCTGAACAACTTTGCGAAGACAGAATGTTGATATCTTGTCGAGGTTCCAAGATAACTCGCCACAAAGACATGGTACTCATACCATGTCTTTGTGGCGAGTTATCTTGGAACCTCGACAAGATATCAACATCTGGGAACAAAACGGAAACGGAGGAAGTTAACAATGTGGAACTAATGTATTCGCCTGGTTATCACCGAAAGCTGCATGAAATCCCAATCGGCTTTCACAACACTTTTATAGGATAGAGTAGGAATCAGATAACGTAAAAAGATAGAAATTTGGTTCACCAACTACTGAGATATGAATGTGCTTAAACAATAGTTCCACGTTTTTGTGAATTTTGCGTAACTCATCGGAACAACCCGCTCCCAGCCATCTTAGATAACTACAGTAGAATCTCTTTGCAGGGTACGGGACCTCGCGATGCAGGCGACTTGCTCCGCCAATACTCCACTCCTCAATGCGCTAGCATCACACTACCCATCTCGTCACGAGGCTCGACGCTTGCTAGGGGAAGGACATCGTAGGGGAATGCCACTAATTATTGTTCGCACCTCACAGTTTTTCTTGCCTGTCGGTACGTTACAAAAACCCTGTTGGTATAAGCAGTGTTAATTGAAAAGCGAAAGTTTTGGCTAACACACGCAACCTGAGATTGGCAGATTCTAATACAATTGGGTATGAACCATATACAAATATTGTATTAGGGCCTTGCAAATACAAAAATTGGTAGGTGGCAGTATACCAAAAATTGTATTGGCTTCCTAGAATCTGGAAAAGGAAAATTTCGCATGTGTGCGTGTGCTCTGTCGCACTGGTTTCTCATTATTTGTTCTATTTTTAGACTGATCATGGCAGCAGCGGCGGCATCAAATACCAATACATGTTTAAAAAGAAATACGCGCGGCGGCGGGAATCGAACCGAGACACTATCATGGTGATACACAGTATCCTGCGCTCTAACCAGCACGGCTATAACTGCACATGAATAGACAAGAGGCTGAAAGCCATCATCATCAACACAAACGTGGCTTGGTGATGGAAGTTATACAACCGCCACACTGCACAATGGGTCCAGAGCCGTATTTGCGAAGACAAAACTGTTTAAGCTTCAGCTTTAAGTTTTTAGACACATATTGTGTTTTAGAAAGTTTATTTTCAATTGTTGACCCTATTCCCTATTATTGTTATGTTAGGGTGGTTCGTCTGATTAAACTGATTCATAAATCTGCTTTCTAATAATTTTATTTGCGATGCCATGATGGATGGTGATGGATCGTTTAATTAGAAATTCCACCAATAAACGGCAAATTTTAAATTTCATATATTTCAGGACTCTCACCACTTAGAAAGTTGGTGTCTTCGACAACGTTGTTAAGTGAGTCAAGAGCTTACAGTTAATGGTCCACTAGGTGGCGCTAGTTACACATTTGCAAAATCATTCAAATGTTTGATATTTTTTCGTGAAGTAATCAACAAGCTGTAAGTTTGTTTTCTTTGAACGTGTCTAAGTCAAATCAAAGGTTTTTCAAAGAGCTATGTATTAGTCATAATTGTGCAATGTCGCATCTCATTCGGCTTACTTGATCCAGAGATATAGCAATTAAACGAAGAACACTCAAATATGAACTACTTTATTAGAGTTGCTCCAATTTTATGTAAAGTTATCCAATCGAGCCCAAATTTGTACCGTTTATAGCTTACTAGTTGTGCAACTGGCAGGAAAAATTTGAGAATATTTGGTGCATTTTTGAAAAAGATACAGCTTGCTGAATATATTTGAAATAATAAATAAACGTTGCATGCTTCAATTAATTCGTAACTAGCGCCGCCTACTGACAGAACCTTGAACCAATCAGCTAATCAACTGAGCGGCCGTAACCAACCTAACAACATCGCCGAAGACATCAACTTTCTAAGTGATCTGAGTCCTGAGATATATGGAATATAATATTTGTTTGCTCACTAGCTCTGCCTTGTGGTGGAATTTTGAATCAAACGGCTCATCATTCGTTAGTTCTTGACCAGCCAAATAATATTGCCGAAGACACCAACTTTCTAAGTAACCAGGATGATGAGATATTTGGTATAAACATTTCATCAGTGTTACGTCTGTTTGCCTCTGGTATGACAAACATCACAGACAGCAAGACGTAGCACTGGCGAAATTTCCATACCGTACATCTTAGCACCATGATTACTTAAATATTCGGTATACTTGGCAAAGTTGTTAGGCCAGCCAAGGTTTTACTGGTGATGGGCCGTTTGATTCAAAATTCCACCACTAGGTAGCGCTGACGATAAATTAATTATTATATTCCATATATCTCAGAACTCTGATTAAAGCATTGTCCAGTTAGAATCCGGACGCAAAGGATAATTTATTGTGACGCTCTAAATGATCATAATCATATTTTTTTCGCTGCAGTTTGATCATAAACAAGTCCTCTAATGACGGAGAAAATTTCATCGATTTTCTTGCTACGAGTGAAAAGTTATTTCAGATTGAAGACATGCGAAGGAAAAAAATCTTGCACAAACACGCTGAAAATTTAGGGTGGTCAGGTACGATAGTCGCTAAAAATGTTAATATCTCCAAAACCATTACGTGTGATGTGCTCAGATGTTGTTAACCAAGCCAGGAGGAAGTGTCCAAGGAAGATTAAAGTTTATGTTCATTAGACCTGTTCACTTTTTTTGACCTACCCGTATCACATCAAATTATCAATCCACATGCAAAAACAAGTCATCAGTCCAAAAATGAGCCAAATTGGTAAAGGTTTAGAGGTGTATCAAATCGATTTTGTGTTTTTTCGAGCATTTTCACGAAAATGCACTCCAATATCCAAAAAACTGCACCGAAAAGGTACCAAAAACACCGTTAAAATATAGTTGGAACAATACTCTACAACTTTGCCGAAGACACTACGGTGTTTAAATTGCTTATTTCAAAGTTATTCAACAATTTTCGTTAAAAAATCGCGAAAAAATACAATATTTTTACGGTTTTTTATGTAAAAGTCATGTAAATTTACATTGTTTTAAGTGACTAAATTAATTAGCTATTGCTCCTATGTGTTACGAACATTTCGTCCATACATCATTTTTAGTATAGGAATTCATTTTCATTGAGTAATTATCAAAAGTATGTCACGTTGATACTAAAAATCGCATAGAGTTGCCAGCACAAAATTAAACAAAGTTACCCATGATTAAAACGTCATTACATTTCTTTGTCGCATCTGCATCAGTTTCAATTTGGTGTAGATGGGTGAGCATGAGACTGCCGATTCGAAGATTCAAGGTTCGAGCCCTGGAATAGGATTTTTTGCGTCTCGATCCAGCTATAAGTTAATGAGACTACGCTCTGCATCTCATTGCAATTTGGCATCATAGCCTTGTTTCGAAATCGTGAGTGCATAGTAAGAATGAAGTTTCCCTTTATCGTGTAGTTGTGTTGCTTGTGGCTAGATAGATGGAAGTAATCTCCACAGTTGTATGATAAATTTTGCATCCAGAAGCAGTTCCATCATCGTATTGAATTGTTTTAGCTAAATAAATCGGTATCAAACAGATGTCCAACATTTCGTCCAGCTGATCTCGTCGACACGATTTCTTGTCAGCAAGTAAACTAAATATCTAGCTAGTCCTGGAATGGGCTTAATTGGCAGGTCCCGATCATCATTATTTGGGAGATTGCGTGTAAGTCATGGGCCATGGCTCATGGCAGATTCATCATCCTAACTGCTACAAAGAAAGAAAAAAAAGTTTATTATGTATTTGAGCTTGAACCTGGGACCTTCTGATCCACAGGCTCGAGCCTTATCATCTGCGCCATTTCTGATACTTGAATCAAAAGACATTAGAATACGATGGCATGACGTCTTAATCATGGGTAACTTTGTTTTAATTCGTGCTGGTAACTTTACGCGATTTTTAGTATCAACGTGACATACTTTTGATAATTAGTCATTGAAAACGAATTCCTACACAAAAACAATGTATGGACGAAATGTTCGTTACACAAAGGAGAAATAGCTAATTAATTTAGTCACTTAAAATAATGTAAAATTACATGACTTTTATATGTAAAATCGTAAAAATATCGTGTTTTTTCGTGATTTCTCAACTAAAATTATTGAATAACTTCGAAATAAGCAATTTAAACACCGTAGTGTCTTCGGCAAAGTTGTAGAGTATTGTACTAACTATATCCTAACGGTATTTTCGGTACCCTTTCGGAGCAATTTTCTGGATTTATGAGTAAATTTCTGTGAAAACGGGTAAAAAAACACAAAATCGATTTGATACACCTTTAAATCTTTATCAATTTGGCTCAATTTTGGACTGAAGACTTGTTTTTGCATGTGGAATGATAATTTGATGTGTCACGGAGAATCGGAGAAAAAAAGTTTCAAAGTGAACAGGTCTAATGTTCATGGATAAATCTGCTTGGAATTCCAAGATTAGCCAGGAAGTTCGAGCTCTGGACATCGTTTTCTCACATCACGATTTTGACACCAAATGTGTACAAAGATGATAATCTCAAGAATCGCGTGCTGCTTTTCAAAAATGCCCACAAGGGATCTGAAGAGGTTTGAGCTACTTTGGTGAGCTATCACGACAGCCTGAGATGTGCAGTGGTGTCATCATTGTTGGATAGTGTTTATTAACGAAAAAACACTCAAATTTCGCTTCATTGGAATTCACTGATAAGCCCTTAATTTCGCAAGAAGAGAAATATTTGGTAAAGTTTTTTTGGATTCCTAATCAGACTGGTAGAGGGTCTCAGAACACTACAGAGATGACCCGATTGTTAAACAAATACGCCGAAGGGGTTGATGTTAAAATTTTCTATCATTGTGCAGATTTTTAAGGAAGCTATCACGGAAAAAATGAAAAATGTATTAAAATTTAAATTTAATAATTTTAATGATATTTTTCCATGAAACTACAGTAAATTATCTTTGTTTTGAGGGCTTAACCTTTTCTGTTTGTTATTCCACCTCTGAGATATAAGTGATTATCTGCGTCCGGATTCTAAGTGGACAATGCTTTACTTAGAAAGTTGGTTTCTTCGGCAATGTTGTTTGGTTTATTAAGACGTTTCAGTTGATTAGCGTATTGGTTCAGGAATCTGCCAGTAGACGGCGCTAGTTGCAAATTAGTAGAAGCATGTATCTTTTACTTATTATCTCGAATATATTCAGCAACCTGTAACTCTCTATAATGTGTAGGGAATATTCTCAAATTTTATCTAGTTGCACAACTAATTAGCTATAAATGGTACAAATTTGAGCTCAATTGGATAACTTTACATGAAGTTGGAGCGACTCTAGTAAAATGTTTCATATTTGAGTGTTCTTCGTTAAACTGCTATATCTCTGGATTAAGTGTACCGAATGAAATGAATTTTGCACATTTATGACTAATATATAATATATATATATATATATGAAAAACCTTTGACTTGACTTAAATTACAGCTTTTTGATTGCTTTACGAAAAAAAAAAACATTCATTTCCATAATTTTGCAAATGTGTAACTTGCGCTTCCTTGTGGCGAAACAAGTGGACCATTAACTGTAAGCCCTTGACCTACCAAACAACATTGTCAAAGACACCAACTTTGTAAGTGACCAGAATTCTGAGATATATTAAATTTGAAATTTGCTTGACCTCTAGCACCGCCTAGTGGTATATACAAAAGCATGCTAAGTTTTAAAAATTGCCTAAAACATTTTTAGCAAGTTGTATCCTTTTATAAAGTCCACCAAAACTATTCAAATTTTGATTACTTGTTCCTCAACGAGTTTGATTTAATTGGTGCAAATTTGGGCTTGATTGATTATTCAACTTTACACGAAATTAGAGCCCTTCTATCTATATCTAGTTTTTGACTTCCGTTTATCAAATTACTGTACCTTAGGACTAAGCGAACCGCATTAAATTAAATTTTGAAAGTTTGTGACTAATGTATTGGTCTCATGTATCGTTGGACTCGACTAAAATATTACCAAAGGCAAAAAAGTTGCAATTTATTGAAAACTTTTCGAAAAGTTCTAATGATTCGAATGTTTTATCCAAGGGCTAAAAGTCTCTTTAATAAAGACAAATCAATCAAATCAATCGAATGTTTTATTTTTGTAAATTTGCTATAACTTTGTAAAATATTCTGATATTGTATAGAGAATAATTAATCAGCAGATTTTTGGATAAGCCACACTTGATTGACCGTAATCATTTCACAATAATGAAAAAAAAAAGAAATGACAGAACTTGGCAGAAACATTTTTGTCTTCGTAAATACGACTCTAGACCCATTGTGCACTGAAAAGCCCGCATCCAGCAGGTTGCTGTTTGCAAGTGGAAAATTCTATGTAGACAATAGGACGCGAAGCTCAGCAGCGAAGCGAAAGTTATTTTTAGATGCAACCCGGTTCAACTTCTCGGGTTTGAATGGTGGTGTTTGTGTGTACTGGTATGGAAGCTATGGAACCGTGTAGCGCATCTTAATACAACGAATGGATTATGATTTATCACATTTTCTGTACGTTTTTAATACATAAATTGGTAGAAAAGGCATATCTCAATTTTTGGTAGCTTTTCTTGTTTTGCGTGCAGTTTTATAAAAACGCCTTTTTTTTTGCTTGAACTGTTTTCATAGTGTTTTATCCCTCAACGTTTCATAAAAATGAACTCTGGTATCATTGTTTACTGATTTATAATGTTTTATGTCAGTCATTTTCTTCTTTGATTCAAAATATTGCTCTTCACCCTTCGGCTTCTAACCTCCGAAATAAGCAATGGTTTGATTTCAAAATTGCTTTGAAATACTATCCATCAAGTTTCTGCTCCAAAGCCTGCTTCTTTGGTAGTGACAGGTGCATTTTTCTCATCACAGATCGTAAGTCATACAATATACAACCCACACGGATACTATAGTACGTAAAGCTGGTTGCATTCCATTATTCGGGAAAACTATTCATTCTGTTCAGCCAAACAGCAAATTTGTTTGTGTTGTTGTGGTTTCTTTTCATAGTTGTGGATGATATCTTGTCAAGTTATAGGATAGAATCGCTTTCAGGTTGATGAAAGTTAGGTATTTACTTCCATCAACCAAGACGGCATCCATTTATTACGTAACGTCAACATCAACTTTTCCCCTCTCTTCACACCGCATCAAATGGGCCGTAACGCTTGGCCGTACTCCATCATCCCCCCCTCCCCATCCCCTAGGCCATTGCGTAATTTGTGGATGGCGCCAAAGCATTCACTCATACCTTTGAATAGAAATAATGAGCCTATTGAATTATTGTACAGGTGGAATTATTACTACTTGTGATGGGGACATGGTAAGACGGTAAGAAAAATATGCTTAATCCTTCTGTGATTTAGTACAGAGAGACTTGTCATTAAATCTAATATTTTATTACAATCCAATCAATACCGATTTTCTCAATACTGATTCGTATATTATACAAGTAACCACCTTCATGAAAATGCAACCCTACATAGTACACTAGATGAACATTTTTTACATATTGAATTGGGTATATTTACAACCGATTGTAACCTCAGTATTTCCATATTGCTCTGCAAAAGTTTAACACGCCTCTAGGCCCAAAATCGCTTATCGTTGGCGCAATAATATCACGGTGTCACACCTTTTATGGCATAACTTTACTTAGCAAGCCCAAAGCCCAGTAAAAGTACAATGATGATGCCAAGTCACGATTTCTCATCACACGAACCAGAAGGAAAACTTTTCTGCTACGTGATGGGGATTGTCGGTCGGAACTGGAAATTGCTTCTATTTATCAGCACACAATCGGCAGATAATTTTGTCAATTCAAAGTCAGTCACGGTCAGGAGCGTGAAAGAGCAAGCGCGTCGGAGCGTTTTGCCACCTGTTCGGAATGAAGATCTTATTTTTCTTCCGAAAAGTTCAACCCAGATTTGAATGTGCTTACTTTTCCCACATCCATGGATTCGTTTCATGCTTTGATTCTATGTATCCATATGCGTGTTGATGGTATGCTTCATCAGCACTGGATCATATTCTCTGTAACAGAAGCAAACAGAGAGTAACATTGATTGCGTGTCCCTCGAGACACATTGCTGTATGAGGGTAGAATGGAGCGAAGTGAGGCCTACAGGGCGGCAAATCTGGCACTGAACAAAGAGATTAAGGCGTGAAAACCTCAACTAGGCAGCCAAAACGACCCTTTGGGTCGATGCATAGGGAGTAGTCATGGCCAAAACGAAGGGTACGTCAGCACCCCCAGAACGCTTCCCCGAGATGCTGCAGAAGATCGTGGAATCGTTGTTCCCGCGCCACGAAACAAGACCATGGGCACCGTCCCCTATGGTCAAACCGGCCAAAGCGAGGTCGTTCCGGTAACGAACGAGGAGCTCATCACAATATCGAAGTCGCTTGAATTGAACAAGACTCCAGGCCCAGACGGTATCCCGACAGTAGCCATTAAGACGGCCATTGAGGCTAGCCCTGACATGTTCAGAATGGCAAACATTGGCTCTACTGCCCAAACCCGGAAAACCAACTGGCGACCCGTCGGTATACAGACCTATCTGACTTCTGGACACCGCCGGGAAACTGGGAACGGATAATCCTGTCGAGGCTTATATGGTCTATACTGAGAAACCCGATGATTCTGGCCTCTCAGATAACCAGTTCGGCTCACGGAAGATCGATGGACGGTGGACGCTATAGCGTACTGCATGAAATTCTCTCCTTCTCTTTCACTCTTAAGGAAATTTTGTAAACAACAAGGCCAAGAAACGTCAAAATCCCATACAAAATCAAAACAGTGCAGTGCCCTATTAGGGCTGTAACCAAATCGCCATCGAGTGCATCATACACCACCTTCTTCTTCTTCTTCTTCTTGGCGTAACGTCCTCACTGGGACAAAGCCTGCTTCTCAGCTTAGTGTTCTATGAGCACATCCACAGTTTTTAACTGAGAGCTTCCTCTGCCAATGACCATTTTGCATGTGTATATCGTGTGGCAGGCACGAAGATACTCTATGCCCAAGGAAGTCAAGGAAATTTCCTTTACGAAAAGATCCTGGACCGACCGGGAATCGAACCCGTCACCCTCAGCATGGTCATGCTGAATACCCGTGCGTTTACCGCCTCGGCTATATGGGCCATACACCACCTAGGAGTCCCAATTAGCTTATGCCAGATACTGGAGAGCTACTTCCACAATAGGATGCTAATCTATGGAACTGTTCTGGAACACCCCAATATACACTGCAAAATATTGTTGCTGGTAATCAGCAAACTTTGCTGATTTTTGGCGTGCTGATTGCATTCAGTAATACAAATTACTGAGTATCAGCAATTATTTTTCAACTTGCTGAACCATCCAGCAATTTTGACAGTTGATCAGCAAAGTTGTGCTGAAATTCAGCAAAAATGTTGCTGAAATTCAGCAATTTCTTTTGCTGATTTTTGGCGTGCTGGAAGCATTTCAAAAATTTTGGTGTGTACGTAATAAGTTGAAAATTTTAAAACGGCATCATATTTTCCAATGCATTGTGGTTATTTGCTTCTTTGACATCAATGATGTAGGAAATGAGCCAAAGTATTAAAATTCGGGAAAGCCAAAAATGTCCCGGAAACTAGCTTTTCGGGGGCAATCACGCTGTGACGCGAAATTGTACTGAACGTAGTAGCTTTGTTTCCTTGTAGTTTGCCTTGGCTACCCTCTATCGCGGGTATAGGGCACTGCACTGTTTTGATTTTGTATGGGATTTTGAAGTTTCTTGGCCTTGTTGTTTACAAAATTTCTGTAAGAGTGAAAGAGAAGGTGAGAAGTTCATGCAGTGCCCTATAAACAAAAAAAAAAACAATATCAGTGCTGACGCGATTCAACTTTCTGCGTGCCAAAGCATGATCAATGTGATTTAAATAAGGTGGGGAGGAAGTTACCTTATGTCTGTATTAGTAGGGTGTCTAACGTAAACAAGGTTTGAGGGGAGGGCGTGACGTCATACAATCTCAACATGTGATTGAATCAATTGATTCACAGTACAAAGCATATGAGATAATCGGTAAATACGTACCTCCAAATCATCAAAATTTGCATAAGTAAAGCTTCACCTGTAACGAGTTTGGCAGTAAGTCCTCAATACCAAAGTTGAACATGGCAATAAATTTAGATTGCATTTTTAAATCATCTCTGTTTCGAATTCAAACAAAGCCCATATTACGTTATTACGTTCCACAGCGACCTTTCCTTCGTTGAACTAATCCTTTACTCTGGACAGCTCTGGACCTTCTGGTCCATTGGTAGATAACGTCCATTGCGCATGGAACGGATTTTCAATATTTACAGCATTTCTTTCCTCTAAAAGAATACAAAATAATTAAAATTTGGATGATTTACCAAAAATGTCAGCATCTTACGAGGGCGAGCATTTTTTTCTTGTTTATGTAGGTCCGCATAACAAGTTGCTGATCTACCATAGAAACGAAAACTAAGCTGCACGTTCGAAACAATTGACACAAAGCTGATACAATTTCACATTTGCCGAAACGTTTCGTATTTATTTTTGAAAGTGCGTTTCAACATCTGTTAACTTCACCAACAATGTACAATGGAAGTATATATCGAAATTGAAAATTTTGGCGAGACACAACAATATTCGTTGGTTGGAAACAAGCCAATTGCATTGCGTATGTTTTTGCAAACTCATACTCATGTGTAACTTATTTTAGGAGTGGCACACTTTTAGTGAAAATTGAATAGGGCACTGCACTGTTTTGATTTTGTATGGGATTTTGACGTTTCGTGGCCTTGTTGTTTACAAAATTTCTGTAAGAGTGAAAGAGAAGGAGAAAATTTCATGCACTGCCCTATAACGAACTCTATGACGTCAGCCGTTGTCAAGTGGCAGTTAGGTTGCTACGAATGAAAGGGGAATATGCACTAACACATGCAAACTTTAGTGTAATACATAAAATGATCTCTTCACCTTATCTACATCACATTGAAGCATGATTGCCCTCGAAAAGCTTGTTATGAGACGTTTTGGCTTTCCCGAATTTTAATAATTTTTGCTCATTTCCTACATCATTGATATCAAAGAAGCAAATAACCACAAAACATTGGAAAATATGATGCCTTTTTTGAAATTTTCAACTTATTACGTATATTAGGGTGTTCCAGAACAAAATCTATCAACAAATCAACTTTTTAAGATTTTTTTTCTGTTTACCAATGTGATAATAACATATATTTTCTTAAATTTTATTAGGATACCTTGTTTGGAGAACTTGTAGCATTATATCTTTCAATTTCTGCCAAAGCATTAAATTTTGTTATGTTTTAGTGTAGTTATGATTTTTTGAGCATGAGCATGAGCATGAGCATTAGGCCTGTCCACCTTTTCAAAAATGTTCTCTGATTCTCAAGTCCACTCGCATATTTTGATTGGCATCCTAAAAGAAGTAACTGGTTAAAATTCCAGCCAAATCCATTGACATTAAGAGGTGCATCATATCAATTTTGTGTTTTTCGACTATTTTCGAACTTCAAAAAATCATAACTACACTAAAACTAGTCGAAACTTAATTTTTCCGGCAGAAATCGAAAGATATAATTGTTTGCTACGAGTTCTCCAAACAACGTATCCCAATAAAATAAAAGAAAATACAGAGGGTGGCCCAAACGTTTGGGATGGCAACTCTTTTTCTCCCACAAAAAAATTCAACATGCCGTAACTTTTTAAAGAGTGCATCAAAAAATCTCAAATTTTGACTGTTTATCAACCTGTTATATGTGCATCATTGGTATAAATTTGGGCTCGATTGAATAATTTTTCGCGAAGTTAGAACCGTTCGGGTAAACCACTATTTTTCAGACAACTCATTTTTGAGCTATCATATCTCGAAAACCAGTGAACCGAATCGAATAAATTTTTTAACGTTTATCGACAATATATTGATACTTAATACAACGTCATAAAATGTAATATTTTCTCACGGCGAATTAAATAATACCGGGTTGAAATTTTTACCCATATAGAGGAAAATAAGCCAAATTAACAATACCACACAACAATTACTAAATGTGTTCTTCCTTTAATCTAAATAGGCTCTAATATATCTGATTAAAGATAACTTGAAAACAGAAGTGGAAAATCTTTTAAACATCAACACTAAAATTTATTGACATTGACGTAAAAAAAATATTTTTTTTCGAGCAAAATCCAAAAAGTGTCAATCTATGAGAAATTTTTCAAAGTTCAAAAAGTATCTATGTTTTAATAGTTTGTGAAGCATTTTTATGTTGTTAGTGTACGTTCAAAATTTTATTCAATTTTATTTATTGGTTGCCAAGATATGACAGCTCAAAAATGAGTTGTCTAAAAAACAGTGTTTTACCCGAACGGTTCTAACTTCGCGAAAGATTAACCAATCGAGCTCAAATTTGTACCAATCATGCACATATAATAGGTGAACAAACAGTCAAAATTTGAGAATTTTTGATGCACTCTATGAAAAGTTACAGCATGTTGAACATTTTTGTGAGAGAAGAAAAAGTTGCCTATCCCAAACATTTTGGCCATCCCCTGTATATGTAATTATCACATTTGTGATCAGAAAAGCCTTGAAAAGTTGATTTTTTGATAGATTTTATTCTGGAACACCCTAATATATGTAATAAGTTGGATATTTTAAAACGGCATCATATTCTCCAATGCTTTGTGATTATTTGCTTCTTTAACACTACAGTATTGATGTTAAAGAAGCGAGCAAAAAATATTAAAATTCGGGAAAGCTAAAAACGTCCCAAAAACTAGCTTTTCGGGGGCAATCACGCTGTGGCGCGAAATTGTACCGAACGTAGTAGCTTTGCTACCTTGTAGATTGCCTTGGATACCCCAAGGATGTCAACAAACAAGCGAGTTGGCCATCAATATTGCTTTTTTCACTGAAAATTTTCCTTGCTTCGCTGAACAACATGACGTTTACTTCCAGCGAAGGCTTACGCGATACAGAATATCACTGAATTTTACACTAACACTGCAGAAAATCCGTCAACAATAACTCAATACACATGCATTTTCAGCGAAAAGATCTATTTGCGTGACAACAATCCACTCCCATGACTACCGGGCGGCCACCGTCAAATATCAGGATTGCCAACTGTCCGGCGACTGCTGTCAGTTTTCTTTGTCGCCGAATCTGGCGCTGGGTCTTCGGCGCGGAAACCCAAAGGTGGGAATAAAATTTTGGGGTTTGCGCGCAATATCAGTGCTGACGCGATTAAACTTTCTTCGCGCCAAAGCGTGATTGCCCCCGAAAAGCAAGTTTTTGGACGTTTTTAGCTTTCCCGAATTTTAATAATTTGTGCTCAATTCCTACAGTATTGATGTTCAAGAAGCAAATAACCACAAAACATCGGAGAATATGATTCCGTTTTAAAATATCCAACTTATTACACATATTTGGGTGTTCCAGAATTAAATCTATCAAAAAATCAACTTTTTAAGGTTTTCTGATCACAAATGCGATAACTACATATATATTTTCTTTAATTGATTTGATGCACCTCTTAATGCCAATGGATTTGGCTGGAATTTTGACCAGTTACTTCTTTTAGGATGTCAATCAAAATATGCAAGTGGACTTGAGAATCAGAGAACATTTTTGAAAAGGTGGACAGGCCTAATGAGCATAGATGACCGCACAATTCGTAGTTGCTACTCCGTGATTGAACAGAGCAATCGAAATTGCACAAGGAACCAATGAATATGGATTGGGACTAGCTTACTATTCTCAATGTGCACAGTTCGAGAACTCACAAGTGTGAATATTACGCAACTCACTATAACCATAGTGATAAAGATAAAGTGAAAAATCGGTGGGGGCGACGTAGCTAAGAAGGTTAATGTCGCCCCTTGGTCCTTGGATTCCTGGGATGGAACACAGGTATTTGGTCTATGTCCTGGCCCTTGTGCCTAGGCTTAAGCGCATTCACTCGCTCTCTGAAATGAAACCAAAATATGGTTCTCTGTGAGTATGGGAGATTGTTGTAAATTGGAATGGTTCATAAACGTTGTCGCAAGAAATAAGAAAGAGAAGAGAGCGTAGCTTGAAACGATCTCACCAATTTGTCAGGAAACTACAATCCCAATATTCACGAAAAATCATCCTTATCGCAGCACCATCTTCTTGCACCTTGTTGTTTTTTTTTTGTTTTGTGGTGGGCTTTTAAATTCGTTTCATTTTAAAATGCTTAATTTTTAACACTTCCCACACGCACATTCCACTTTACAAGCTGCCTGTTCCCATTTTCTTCTCTGCGTCACAGTAGGCACTTAGTTCCCCCCCTTCCCCCTCAAAGCGTGACGTAATTTATGGACGCTCCTTTATTTGATTTCATTTGATTACAAATTTTGACATTTGTATTATGTCAGCCCGATATGTGGATAAAAACACGAAAA
Source organism: Aedes albopictus (assembly GCF_035046485.1). Lineage (NCBI taxonomy): Eukaryota > Metazoa > Arthropoda > Insecta > Diptera > Culicidae > Aedes > Aedes albopictus. Next base: position 234,855,029 of record NC_085138.1, on the reverse strand, counting down.
ATCAGTCCCACCACAAACATATTACGATATTACAACCGATAATCTTCCGGATGGCAAACGCGGAATCGACGACAAATTTCGACACTCTGGATACGACCTTCGACACCGTTTGCAAGCTTCCACCTGCGAGCAGCGGCATGCAATCCGCATGAGACTGAGAACACCTCCGGATGGTGTAGCACCCCAAAACGGAACTGAATTCGGACACAATCCTTCACAATTCTTTTAAGATCAATATACCACTTTTCATTAAAACCAAATCAGAATAAACACTGTTTTACCCGCGGAAGAACTATCCGGATGGCGTAGCACCAGCCAGACCGTCAGCGGAATCGCGAAAAAGAAAAGAAAACTGGCGAACGCGAAAAAAAAATGTGGCAAGCAGCTCAAAACTCGTCTGCACCCTGGTTCCCACTAGCTGAGTACGGCACCAAACCAACCGATCCCGAGCTGGCCCGGGGAGGAGATTCCGGTCACACGGTAGTGCAGGATAACATAACATATTGTATAATAGTTTAAAATCCACTTTTACTGCTTATTCGGAAGTATTTTTCTTGATATATTAACTTAAAACCGAACACCTATATAATCAAAACAGCGCAAAAAATGGCGGCTTATAAAACATGTTACAGGTTATATAATATGTATTTGAATACACATATGGTACTAAAAATGACGTCTGCAGTGCGTTCAAATCAACGCTTGAATAATTATAAGTTGTTATTTAGTTATTTATCAACAATAATAACTTGGAAAATACGAATACAATACAATTTTATTAGGTAGTTGTAAATGAGCTGTGATATAATTTACACTTATATGACATACGATCTGCAGTCGTTTATATTAGGCTATTGCTAAGTGATATAACTAACGATCATAACTAACGGAAATGGTTGCTTTCGACTGTGGGAACTTTAGCTGGGAAACGTGATATTCTCGGCCTTTGCAGTCTTAAAGAGCAGCGAGAAACGATATTCTCTCTACATCCGACGGTTTCGGTAATATATTTGAATTGAAAAAGGTAAAATATATTACCGAAACCGTCGGATGTAGAGAGAATATCGTTTCTCGCTGCTCTTTAAGACTGCAAAGGCCGAGAATATCACGTTTCCCAGATCATAACTAATCAAGAAGAAAAACATTTTGATACGCAGAAAATGTCAGAAAAAAATATTTATAAACATTTGACTTCAACACCCCAAAATTTTTTTCAAAGTAATGGCTTCTTTCCATAACTATTCAGATAACAAAACCTGTATTGGACATAACTCAATGGTAGTACAGATGTTTTTCTTGCGGTTCAAGATTTATCGTGAAACCATTGTTTTTAGTCGCCCATGAATTAAGCGCCACCAAATTAGATTAAAAACGTAACATGTCCCAACCAATTAAAACTGATTTGTAAAGAATAATTTTATATCTATGCACAGAATCAATATGGCAGACTTTTCGAAATACTTACAGTGCCGTTCAAAGTGCCATAGACTATTTCAATCACAATTTTGATTAAACCTTCAATCCGAATCACAATGATTATCACTGACAATGCCTCAAATGGTTTATAAAAATTTCATTTATGAAAATTGCAATATGAACATATTACATTAGAACTGCTAATAACAGTTTTATTTGCAAACAAGGAAAGTAATAAGGCTAATTTATTTTACACTTTCTATTCAATAAAGTATATGCAGATCTATGCAGATATGTTTTTGACAGGTACTGTTACTAAAAACTTATACATTTCAACAAACCTTCATTATCATTATTAAGTTGAAACAACGTTGAAATAGCATTTTTCCAGCAATACAATAATGGATTGTGGATGAATTTTTCAATAACTTTTATAATACGTCTCGATAACGTTAATTAAACACCCGCATGTCAAAATATGTTTTGTTTGTTTTGGGGCAATCATTACAACATAAAAAATATCTTAATTACAACTTATTCTTTAGTCAGGCTAGGGTAATGCTAAATGTCAAAATATTTTTTTCATGCATGTTTGATTTGTTGATGGTCGTCAATATAGCCTCGTCAGTTTTAACAGGTTCCGTGGAATTTGATCGCTTACGGTTAATCTGATGAACGCGTTTAGAATAATCCGCGGGTGCTCCTACATGTCAACGAGCTCTTCTTTTCCGTCAATTTCGACTTAACCCTTTTCGTCAGCTCTAAACGACGACGCCACTCTTCCCGCAGCTTACTTTCACGAAATACATTGTCCGGCTTGTTTACGATTACGTGTATCAACCTGCCGTACGATGGCGGAAGGCTCGACAAAATCAGTGCCGTGAAAAAACTCGATCGGGGAGACGCCTTTGGCGACTGTGACCGGACACCTTTTGTTGATTGGAACGAGCGCCTCGAGATCTTATCCAATGAGAAACCATGGAATGATGAACCCGCTTCAGATCTGAGACGAGACTCGCGAAGAGGAAAAAAAGCAACGTCAAGTGCAGCCCAACTGAGCTGTCAGTTGTAGCCCGTTTGGTTACGTTACCTAAAACGAGGAAAGTATTGCTATCCGAGATAAATTCTGAAGCCAAAATTCACTCCGAGCAGCATTTTCTTCTCCTGTACTGTCAAAAATAAATTGAAAACAAAATATTCCAATGATTACTTTGCTTGGCGATTGTTGGCGATGCAAAATTTCACCTCAACATGATTTTGTGCGTGAAAGGGATTCAGTCACACTGCATGTGAGCTGATGCGGTCACGTACGTGTTTGAACCACCAGCCCAAAACATAATGTCAACACAGATAGGAAGAAGAAAAAAATAACAAAGTGGAGAAAAAGAAGACCGTCTTCGCGAGTCTCGTCTCAGCTTCAGATGCATTTTCGTCAAATGATGCATCAAGGCTCGGATTCGATTCGTCCATCTCGTCAGACTCAGAGCCGTCGTCCACGGCAACCGGCAAAGCACTCGGCTTCAGTCCCTGCTTCGATTCGTAGACGATTTCAGTGACAGTATTACCATAAACTAATTTCAAGACCTCGATGTACCAAAGAAACCCATTAAATTGTGTGTGTCCAGTCCGGTATCCAATAATATTCATTACCGAGTATTTTTTTCCGAGTGAATTGCATTTTGTGTAAATTTTATTCAGCGTGTTACACCGATCTGACAGTAAAGGACTAAACATAAATTACGTAAATGGGTACCGAGGATTGTTCACGCCTTTCGTCCTTCTGTGTAGGGTAAACAGGTATAATATGCCCCTCTTAAGCAGAAATGGCAATATATCTAGACCTGGCGCCTTATTCCATCTATTGTCCACTGCAAATCGTTGTTTCTAAAGTCAGTGAAGTGTTGCATGAGAACTTTGCCTTCGGAGCGGCGGCTATGGAAGCTTTGAAATGTTTTCCGAAAACGTTCCAAAATTTACCTTATCAAAACAAACGGGGCAATACGCCCCATCAAAAGAAAAAACGTCCAGCCCCGTGATAAAACTGTACCAGGGAATAGTTCCACCACATGCTTATCCTAGGAGGGCCTTTTATCAAGTGTTCAAATGCATAAAAGTTGCAAAATAACACAAGCGAACAGAAGTAGCTTCGTTTACAATGAAGTCAGCTTACAAGAGGTAAAATATTACACCGAATGCCACGATTTTATACTTTTTGATATTTTTATTGTTTTTTTTTTGTGCCAATCAACTAGCAGACTAGCTTGAAGGCAATTATTCATCAATATTTAAGATTTCCAATCGATCACGCATGCAAAAAGCGCTTGAATCGCTAGAAAATGAAGGGGGGCGTTTTGCCCCGGTGGGGCGTATTATACCCTTTTACCCTACAGTAGAAAATAAATCAGGAAACTAACTCTTAAACATTTTATCTACCGTGCTTGTCGAATCAGGTCAACTTAGAATCTTATGGTTTGTTAGAATAAATACGCTTCTTGTCAATCAAATATAGATACATATTTCAAAACTCAAATCACTTTAAATTTTGTACCTACATACATAAATTTGAATTTTGTTCTCCAATCGAATGTGTCGTCAATCAGCATTCCAGAAACTTCAATCAAATTGAATTTCAAATAACAGTTCCCATTGTGGGCCGTTGCTTTGGTTCCGGCAATTATACGCAGATCTTCACTGGCGTGCCACAGAAATTACACGACCACGAACACAACCGGCCGGATGCAAATCATACGGTGACACTGTGGTGGGGTACCTAAGTGGGACATGAATATTCCGCCCGGAGCACAGGATACCTGAAAGGATGCAAATAAATTCAGTCACAGCAAGTGAGAAACACTTTCAGAAGGTAGGTATTCGAAGTTATCTTCTGGGGTCGGAGCAAGTCCGACACATGGAGGAAGAAGTGTGAACAGGAACGAAATTGAGTGCCACCTCTCACTACTGGTGGACTACACCTTCTCTAGAACGGTAGTGCTGGTCGCACTCGTAACCGGTTCCGGATGATTCGGTCCATTTACTCCGTATGTGGTTTCGAAAAGGGTGACTTCATTCGGTAGTACGATTGAAACTAATGGAGTAAGGAAATAATAAATTGAATAATGAAGGTGGCAGTGCAGTTGAAGATATTAATGTGGGCATTCGGAAGGGTTGAAGGAATGGTCTCTAAGACAGTATGTATGACATACTTGTGTCCATGACTGATTTCTTTAAAAGTAGTTCATTTCGAAGGTATGGCATATCTATATCAAGTATTTTTACTACGGTTGTCACAGTCGAGATGTATCAAGGAAAACCAAATATGAACCGTCCCGTTCAACATTAATGAGATCCGGACCATCAGAGGATCCACATTTGGCCATTCTATGCTCGTTATTCCTGTCCAACAAGTGGAAGCATAAAAAATACAAGAGTCGTGTAATCCTCTTCGATCCTGTTCAACAAGAGGCAATTGTGGGAACTAAATGAACATTACCACACAGCTCGTACGATGGTGCTTTTCCGTGGATGGGCCATTATTGCATTGGGTGTTAAATGACGTTAATTACATTTGCGTAGCACTTCAACATTAATTATTCAGGATCTTTATTACTCACACTGATATGGAACTTGGCAACTTTTTGGTTGCTGAATACATCGCCTTTTCTCGTGGAAATTTCCTTGACTTCCTTGGGCATAGAGTATCTTCGTGCCTGCCACACGATATACACATGCAAAATGGTCATTGGCAGAGGTAGGGTAGTGGACGTATTTTGACCCGGGGCATGTATTTTGGCCCACCCTGGGTTTTTTATTGCATTTATCATATAATCTCTACCAAATCTTGGCAAATGGTTAGTGGAAGTTCCAATAATTATTGGCCAAGATTTGGTAGAGATTATATGATAAATGCAACAAAAAAACCAGGGTGGGCCAAAATACATGCCCCGGGCCAAAATACGTCCACTACCCTAGCTCTCAGTTAAAAACTGTGGAAGTGCTCATAGAACACTAAGCTGAGAAGCAGGCATTGTCCCAGTGAGGACGTAACGCCAAGAAGAATCTTATGTTGATGGCATTTTTAATTCTGTTTCTTCAAAGCTGCTATAGATCTTATGAACATAACAGGGAAAATATCGATTTCTTTCAATTTATATCTGTTCTATAGGAATTTCTATGATCCAACCAATATATATTTTACCGAAGAAGTGAGTCCTTTTTAAATTACTCTCTATGTTTTCTAGTATTCATTCAGTCTTTATTGAAACCAATGAGCTATTTCATTGCATGAGATCAGTACTACTTAGCAGCCTAACAGCCACCTAGCAGATGACAGGAAATGAAACGTGTGCATGAAGCAGTGAAATCAGCAACCAGTGTCAAGCAAGAAAGAAGTTTTCGAATATTATCAAATTTGCATTTAATTGAAATTTTCTGCTTCTGCCATGTCAGGTGGCATAAAAATAACTTGGGAAAATGTTAACCGCCGTTTAATATCGTTGCAGATACCCGTGCAGCATGCTAGTCTATCTGTATGCAAACATGGACGAACAGTATAAAAAAATGCAGAGTATCATGACAACTTATAGCAGCCGTAGACATGCTTGCAATAGACATGAGTATTGTGGATTAAATTCCTTCTCCAAATATGAATGCTAGTCGTGAAAACGACACTCTCTAGTTCTAATTGCAATGATAAGTATATGTAATCAGCCCCACTGAGAGAGAGATATTTATAGAAGCACAAGTCAAGCATTATTACTTCTATGACTTACTCTGTGTTCTATGAATCATAGAACACAGAGTAAGTCATAGAAGTAATAATGCTTGACTTGTGCTCAGGCTTGTAAACATTCGACACTTTTCACTACCTTCGTTTCGTTGCCGCGCTCGGGTGTCAGCTTGCTTTGTTTCATTCGAGCGTGACCGCTACCTCTTACACACAACACGAGCGGTAGAACGAAGATCAATAAACAAAAAAGTGGATCAAATCATCGTCATCTGACACGGTGACATTTGTATAATTCCAGCTTTTCGCAAGATTTCAGCCAATTTTGATTAAGATTGGTATAATATTTGTTTATTCGTGTGCGATAAATCGATTACGACACATACATTTGTACAAAACAGTTCTTTTTATGGGAAAGACAGGAATAATAACAACCGAACCATCTCCCGAAGACGCAATCGTGGTCAAGCGCATTCATTCGACATTTTTGTTCCGGACAGTAGTTTGATCGCTTGTGTTGCGAATGTTGGAGACAAAAGCAGCCGAATATCGACAAAAAAGGTGTCAAAGACTGAGATCGCTAACAAGACTGTCTATGAACGCGCAGCATTGATGTTCATGTGATTTGATGCATAACCTTTATCTGCCAGACGCTTAATCCTTAGAACCAGACCGGAGCTACAGATGGCTTTCATGACTAAGGTCTGCTAGTGCAGATAATTTGCTCTCGAAGTTTGAACCGCTGCATTTAACTATATTAGTAATCATTTTAAAGAACGAGATTAGACTCGTCTTCGTCTACCGTGCTGATACCTAGATTGCTCCTACGTTTAAACAAAGACCGCCTGTGTGCATTTGCTGCTGGATCTCATATTGAAGGATCGTCATGATTATTTCCCATGTGTGAAACTACATAATTGATTGTTTGCACGGCCACTCGGTGCGGGAAGTTGGACACAGTTCTAATATATCATTGACTTCATTAACTAGCTTGGGGTCTCCAGTTAGCTTAGTGGTTAAGGCTATGGAGCGCCAATCCGGAGAAGGCGAGTTCGATTTCCGTTCCAGTCTGAAAAAAAATCCACTCCCTGGGCATAGGTGTCATTGTGCTTGCCCAACAATATACAAATTCATGCATTGGCAGGCAAAGAAAACTCTTCAATAAAAAGTTCATAATTTTACTTGCAGCTTATTTTTTATGACGTGCTGCAAAGCACTACGGATAGTATTTGCACGGACTATTAAATGCAAAGCAGTCAGAAAATCATAAGTCAACTAAGTCACAACTCGTTGCTGTTATTGTATTCTTTTTTCATTTTTCAAGGTAGTAAGTTTCGGATGGTATTGGACGGAACATGGTTAATGAGGAATATCAACAATAATCGAAATGGGCTGTCTGCGATGGAGGTGGCAGCGCATCAGCTTGACTCACTCAGTGAGCGAAGATCTCGTCATCAAGACCGAACAGTCCAAGTAATATGAAGCTTTGAAGGCGATGCGGAGCTATGCCTAGTTCGTGGATCTGGGAGCCGAAGTGTTCAGTATTAGACGTACTCGTACGGGCACGGCAGGGACACAGGTAGCCTTAATACAGCTACCGGTGGTGGACTTTAACAAGTTCGTTATAGTAGGGATGATCAAGGTGGGCTGGTCAGTATGCCATCTGATACATCATGAGCCCCCGGAGGTTTACTTCAGGTGTGTGAAACCAGGACACAAGTCATGGGACTGCAAAGGCCCTTTTTTTTTTTTTTTCCTTCTAAACCATAGGGGGATAAATCTGCTCATCAGACACCCTAACAGGAAGGTTAGGGTAGTGTGGGGATGAGGCCGTCTTCTACAATGCCGGTAGAAGCCAGGACTACTCTCTCCTCGACCCACTAAAACACATTCCTATGGTCGCCAAACCCTACGTCTCTCCGGAACCACCAAGAAGGTATTGCTTCAGAGAGGGGCTAGTGCATATCGCACCCTCAAGGTTAGCTGCCGTAGCCTAGCAGCAACGAACATCGATGACTCGCTCTGGAGAGTCCATCACGATAGCATGCTGGCGCTTAGCCAGTTTCCCGAGTGGTCCTCGCCACTCCCTTTGTCCTCGGAAGGCGGGCAGGGTCAACCCCGCCCGCGCCCTACTGCTGAGCGGACATCAAGAACTGATGCCCACGTGCAACCCGATCTGACATGCCCGCAAAGGAAGGGTATCACTACCCTTCAGGGCCTATCAGATGCACCCGTAGGTTGCAGACAGCAGGATCTCACCTACCCCGACCCTTGCCGGGGACCCCTTTCCAACCGCGGGCTCAGATCCAACCCAGTAGACCGACGCCACGACAGCACCGCTACCGGGACTTCCTCTCCGCGGCCACTTAATCGCTGTAAGGGTCGATCTCGACCGCAGGGCACCGGTATGACCTACGAAGCCGACTTCGAACCCCTGGACCACCTCTTGTACTGCATCTGGACTAGCCATTCTCCGAGTCCACGCGCCACCTCCTTTGTAGCTCCCAGACGATATGGGTGATAGTTGTTGAAACGGCATTCCAGCTAATCTCATCCCTACACATTCTCTGGACCAAGTTGTCCGGAGTTGTGTCCTCCCCGCATGTGGCAAGCATGCGGTCACGCATTGTGCGAAAACGCGGGCACACGAACAAAACGTGTTCCGCCGTTTCCTCTAAACCATTGCACACTGGGCATTCGGGAGAATCCGCATGCCCGTAACGGTGTAGATACTGTCGGAAGCAACCATGACCTGTAAGGACCTGTGTCAGGTGGAATGAAACTTCCCCATGGCGCCTATTAATCCAACTATCTACCCTCGGTATCAACCTATGGGTCCACCTTCCTTTGGTGGAACTGTCCCACGCGCGCTGCCATTTGACCATAGAGGCCATCCTGACAGTCTTGCGTATGCCTCTTGTGCCGCGCATTTCGAAGCACTCCATGTCCTCACTGATAAGAATGCTGATAGGCACCATACCAGTAATGACACAGAGAGCGTCGTGTGACACGGTACGGTACGCGCTTGCAACCCTCAGACACATAAGCCTGTAAGTACTTTCCAGCTTCCGTCGGTAGCATTCAGTACTTAGCGCGGTACCCCACGCCGGGCCGCCATACCTAAGTATGGACGTAGCAACACTAGCCAGAAGCTTGCGCTTACTGGCGTACACCGCTGAGCTATTGGACATCATCCGGGACAGTGCCGCAATAGCTGTGGAGGCTCTTTTACAGGCATAATCGACGTGGCTACCGAAGGTAAGCTTATCGTCGATCATCACGCCCAAGTGCTTGACAGAGCGCTTCGACAGGATAGTGCACTCTCCTACACTGATCTCCGTCTGCTGCGCCGACTGCATGTTGTTAACAACCGTCACCTCTGTCTTGTGGTGAGCCAGCTCCAGTTTTCTGGACCGCATCCACGCCTCCACAACCTTGATCGAGTGGTCGGTAGTCAACTTCACCTCCTCGATCGTTTCACCGTAGACTTCGAGCGTAATATCGTCGGCAAATCCGACAATCACTACTCCCACTGGGTACTCTAACCTCAACACCTCGTCGTACATGACATTCCATAACACCGGACCCAGGATGGAACCTTGCGGGACTCCTGAGGTTATGTGAAAGCACTTCCGACCCACCTCCGTGTCGTAAACTAGCACGCGATTCTGGAAGTAGCTTCCGAGAATCTTGTACAAGTACTCCGGTATCCCCAGACGCAGGAGCGCATCGGCAATAGCAGCCCAACTGGCGCTATTAAATGCATTCCTTACATCCAGAGTCACTACCCCGCAGAAGCGAATTCCCCTCCTCTTAGGCTCGAGTGCTTTCTCGGCGGTTTTTGTAACCGACAAGATAGCGTCTACGGTGGACCTCCCCTTCCGGAAGCCATACTGGTTACTCGAGAGACCATTTACGCCCTCAGTGAACTTCAACATTCTATTGAGGATGATCTTTTCGAGCACCTTCCCCGCCGTGTCAATCAAGCATATTGGTCTATATGCCTACGGTTCACCGGGTGGTTTCCCCGCCTTTGGCAATAGTACCAGGCTCTGCCTCTTCCAAGCTTCTGGGAAAACTCCCTCGTCCAGGCATTTCTGCATAGCAGACCTGAACATCTCGGGAGCTTCTGCAATAGCTACTTTTAAGGCCAGGTTCGGAACTCCGTCCGGACCTGGGGCCTTACCTACGCTAAGGGACTTAGCTATCCCCGCAAGTTCCACATCGGTGACCCTTTCCTCATCGCCAGCCCCAGTCCCCGGCTGTCCTACGAAAGGAGGCCAAGGACTAGGATCATGACGCGGAAAAAGTCCTCCAATGATCCCCTCCAACATCTCTGGAGATTGCTCTGTAGGAGCCATCACACCTCTCGTCTTGGCCATAACGATCCTGTAGGCATCACCCCACGGGTTCGTATTGGCACTCTGACAGAGACCCTCAAAGCAGGCCTTTTTGCTTGCTCTTATCTCGGTCTTGAGCGCGGCTTTTGCAGCGGCGAACACCACCCGCCGTTCGTTTCGCTCTTCCTCTGATCGTGCTCGCTGCATCCGCCGCCTAGCCCGTAGGCAGGCGCGGCGCAGGTCCGCAATCGCGTCGGTCCACCAGTAAGCCGGTGGCCTCCCATTTCTAGGGTGGACTCGCCTAGGCATGGTCGCATCACACGCACGTGAGAGCACCGCTACCAGCTCGTCGCCGTCTAAACCGAGTAAGTTTCGCTCACGGCGGAGCGCTTCCCTAAATACCTCTTCGTCGAAGTATGATGTCTTCCACCTACGAGGGCTTGGCCTTGGCCTAGCCGCCTCTTCTTCTATCCGCTGTCTGCTGTTGTTGTAGTCGATACTGTAGCGAACCGCCAGGTGGTCGCTGTAAGTGTAGCCATCATCTACTCTCCAGTTCGGACTACTTGTTAGGCCAGGACTACAAAAGGTCACGTCAATAATTGACTCCGCTCCATTTCGACTATAGGTACTCTTGGTACCGACGTTAGCCAAGTCGACATCTAAGATGGCCAGTGTTTCTAGCAGGATCTGACCCCGCTGGTTCGTGAAACGGCTTCCCCATTCCACAGCCCAGGCATTAAAGTCACCCGCTATTACCACCGGCCTTCGCCCTGTTAGCACGTTCGTTAAGCGGTCCAGCATTTGCGTGAACCGCTCGATCGGCCACCGCGGAGGCGCATAACAGCTACAGAAGAAGACCCCGTTTACTTTGGCGACCACGAAGCCCTCATAGGTAGTAGAGACCAACTCCTGCACGGGGTATTTACCCGTCGTCCATATCACCGCCATTTTCCTGGTCCCATCCGAGGCCCAGTTGCCGTTGCCGGCGGGTACTCGGTATGGGTCCGAAATGATGGCGATATCCGTCTCCCACTCAGAAACCGCCTGACGAAGCAGTTGCTGAGCCGCATCGCAGTGGTTCAGGTTCAGCTGCGTTACCTGCACTGTGATTTGTTGCTCACTGCGGCTTTCTTAAAGGCCGGGCACCCTGGACCACCCATCGCATGTCTGTTTTTCGAGGTTTTCCCGGTACAGATCATGCATATGGGCGGACTCGTGCAGCTTTGGGCCTTATGACCTTCAGCGCCGCATCGCCTACACAGTTTGCGCCTGTCGGGGTCTTTGCAGTCCCACGACTTGTGTCCTGGTTCCAAACACCTGAAGCAAACCTCAGGTGGCTCGTGGAATGTCAGGTGACATACACACCAGCCCACCTTAATACTCCCTACTTTAACGGACTTTTTAACATCCGCCACAGGTAGCTGAACCAAAGCTACTTGTGTCCCTGCTGGCCCTCTCCGTAGCTTACGGCTGCGGCGGCCACCTGCACATCGCACTGTTGCCGCAGTGCCGTGACGAGCTCTTCCACTTCGGTGATCTCGTCAATGTCTTTGACCTTCAGAGTCGCCTCATGTGTCAGAGCCCTCACCTGCACACCTTCGCCAAGGACCTCTTCTGCCAGCCTTTTGTAGGCGGCGCCCTTGTGCTCCTTCTGGCGCTTCAGCTCCAGGATCATTTCGCCCGTACGAGTACGTCTAATACTGCGTACGTCGGCTCCAAGACCCTCAAGCTTGGCGTCGCTTCGCATCGTCTTCAAGACGTCCGAGTACTTGGACTGTTCCGTCTTGATGACGATAGCGTCGCCTTTCTCACGCCTGGCACCTGCCTTCCTACGCCTTGGTTTGGCGTCCTGCACTACTACCTGCGGATTCACCTTCTTCTTCTTTTTCCGCTCTACCTTTGTCCAAGGAGGGTCTTCTCCTTGGATCGCCCTGCTCTGTGGCTGCTGAGGGCCCACCATTGGTCGCAACCCCTTGTTCCCATCATTCCGGGACGGGCCAGCCTTTTCAGGCCCACCCTTCCCAGCTTTCCGGGAACCCTGGCTGGAGTCCGACTTTACGGCGTTACCACCGGCTTTCGGGGTTATTATACGCCTGGCCTTGCGGGCGCCGCCAGACAGCTCCTCACCTGACGGCTGCCTCGCCCGCTTCTGCGAATGCTTGTCACGTTTGTCACGAGCATTCGCTTCCACACTTCTCGGACTACCTGCGAAGGAGAAGGCCTCTGTTTGTGTAAACTTCGACACATTCTCCTTTGCGGGTTCCGCCGCTGCAGCAGCCAGCAACGCGACCGCGTGCTCCTGCTTGGCCTCATCGACAGACACTCTAAGTCTAAGCAAGGCCGTTTTCAGGTCCTTGCTTATATTCGACTTAGTTGTCGCAAAGTCGATGATTTTGCCAAGCTGGTGCTCAGCAACCTCTAATGCGAGCCGTCCTTTTCCAACTTCTTGGCTGATGGCCCTCAGCAGCCACGCTCCGTCCATGACCTCCACCGGCTGGCTTGCCGTGGAGTGGACAGGAGCTCCCACGCTTGAGCTACGTAAGCTACCAGCACCTGACTCCTCGCTTCTCCTTGTCGGAGACCTCATCAACCCGCTTCTTGCGAAGGGGTTGATCGCACCGCTACTTCCACCTAAGTTATTTGTTTTTAGATTTTTGCTCATACTTATTCCCACGAGTTGCACGAGAAATAATGTCCACCACGCCAGAGCTCTGCATTAACGCGGTAAGGGACAGCATACTGTGGGGGGTGCCCAGGTACCCCACAGGCTCCGTTAAAGATCGAGCATCTTTTTCACCCCCTCGATCACTCATTCCTCGGCACGGGTCGCTTGACACCTTGAATTGGGGTTAGTAGTCCTATTCTTAGCCGGCAACTACGCGGCTGACTCGCAAGCGGGGGGGTGCGTCAGGCCCCAGGACATCCGTCCCTGCTGCCCCAAATCAAACTGTGTAGGTTATGCGGCGCCAAAATCCATAAGGCACAAGGCTGGAAGAGTCCACCCATTTGTCTGATTTGTACCTGGAAATCCGTGCACAGCAAGCACCCAACGGAAGGTTCAAAGAGCCCGGCCTTCAGAGGAGCCGCAGCTGAAAAAAAAATCACAGTGCAGGTTACGCAGCTAAACCTGAACCACTGTGACGCAACTAAACAACTGCTTTGTCAGGCAGTTTCTGAATGAGGGAGGGATATAGCCATCATAGTGGCCCCATACTGAGTACCCGCCGACAACGGACGAAGGACGAAGGCCGGTAGTAAAAGTGGGTGACTTCAATGCCTGGGCCGTGGAATGTGGAAGTTGTTTTAGGAACCAGTGGGGTGAGAACCTGCTAGAAGTGGAGCGGACCTGGTGTGATGGTTAAAACATTTGACTATCACGCCGAGGACCTGGGATCGAATCCCACTCCCGACAAACTCGCAAAATGTGAGTTCTTCCTTCGGAAGGGAAATAAAGCGTGGGTCCCGAGATGAACTAGCCTAGGGCCAAAAATCTCGTTAATACAGATAAAAAAACCTGCTAGAAGCACTGGCTATGACTAGGGCTATGATAAATGTTGATCTGGTCAATCAGTGTCGGTACCAAAAGTACCTTTATGGATTACTGCACGAATTTATTCTGGCCTGCTTACTCTCACAGCGGTATCGGCACCTCTCAAACGTCAAATTTTCTGTGAGAGGAAGCAGGCCAGCATAAATTCGTACAGTGGACCATTCGGAACCACTGCATACCTAAAGATCACAAGGCAGGCTAGTATCTTTTGTAAATATCTATTTTGGATGTATACTTGTCACGTCGTTCTTATCGTCTTTCACGTTGATCATATAGGTATGGAGTACTAGATCACCTATGAACGATTTGAAATACGTCATCAAAAATCTGTCAGATCTTGGGAATATATCACCTTCTGTACACCGTGGTCGGAACGAAGCGGAGTCGATTATCGACATACCTTTTCAGAAGTCCTGGCTTAACAAGTAGTTCAATCTGGAGGGTAGACGATGGCTAAACTCACAGCGATCACCAGGCGGTTCGCTACAGTATCGACTACAGCAACAGAAGGCAGTGGGTAGAGGAAGGGGCAGGTGCCAGCAAGGGGAATAAGATAGAAGCAAGCAAAAAGACCTGTTTCGAGGGCCTCTGTCAGAGTGCCAATGTGAATATGTGGGGTGATGCCTACAATATATCGTGATGGCCAAGACGAGAGATGTAATAGCTCCTACAGAGTAGTCTCCAGAGATGTTGGAGGGGATCGTCGAGGGTCTTTTTCTGTGCCATGATTCTAGTCACTGGCTTCCTTTTATTTCCTTTTCAGCTGGGGCTGGCGATGTAGAGAGGGTCACCGATGAGGAACTTGCTGGGATAGCAAAGTTCTTTAGCGTAGGTAAGGTCCAGGCAGAGTTCCGAACTTGGCCATAAAAGTAAATATTGCAGAGGCTCCCGGGATGTTCAAGTCTGCTATGCGGAAATGTCTGAACGAGGGAGTTTCCCAGAGGTTTGGAAGCGGCAGAGCCTGGTTGTATTGGCAAAGGCGAGGAAACCACCACTCGGGAAACTGACTAAGCATCAGCATGTAACCTTAGTAGACTCCCCAAAGCAAGTCATCAATGTTCGCTGCTGCAGGCAACGCAGCTAACTTTAAGGGAGTGATGTGCCATTTTGGTGGTTCCGGAGAGACAAATGGTTTGGAGACCATGGGAATGTTGTTTAGTGTGTCGAGGAAATTAAAGTCCTGGCGTTAACTTTTGTTGTAAAATACGGTCCTTACTGTATCAGGTGTCTGTTGAGCAGATTATCCCCCATGGTTATAATAGTTAAAACTAGATTCACTACAACCACATATAAACGTAATGTGAGCGAAACTATAATCAACGGCAAGCTTAGTAGAACTACAAATCATAACGCTTTGCCTAAAGCAGCATGGAGGCACGTTTAGGAATACACTCTACCAAATGTCAATGGTGTATAGCACACCAAGTAAGACCTATGCCGTGCACAAAACCCCTCAGTACCACAGGTCCTTTTGCTTTTACAAACAGGACAACAAACGGCTACACTTGACTGCACACAACTGGCACGGAACGAAGCTTCGCATTCCAGCCTAATCTCAATGGGGCAATAAATTGCACAGTCTCGTAAGGCCTCTTCGTGGTGGAAAATTAAAAGTAAACGACAACACACATGTGAACACATCCTATGTATGATATCGCACCAAGAAGTGCACACATTAAGCACGGGAGTTTTCAAGACTTTTGATGTGTTTTCTTTTTGTAGAATAAAATTCTCAAATCAACAGAAGCATCTGCTTGACAATGCATTGCAATGGTATAATGGTATAATTAAATTGAAGAAGCAGACCAATCATATGGCAACATGGAGCCAGAAAACAAAATGATTTAAAGTTTTACCAATCTAGGGAATCCTATTACACAATCTCAGTCCTCACTATTGGTTGTACAATGCACAATTGATATAAAGTTTTGACTGAAACATGTTAAGGAATGGGTTCTTTTTCTTTTTCATGCATTCAGCCATACATTATTTATGTCGGAAAACTACATTCAAGCAACCCAGAAGCATTCAAGTGGTTAGTCGTCGTGCCACAGAAAGCTGCATTATGGTCACATTTATTAAAACTGAATCATAAAACGAATAGGGCAATAAATAAGACACGATGCGGCGCCCCGAACCGGAAGGCATATTCAATAATGATAATAAATTTTTATTATTTTCTGGCTGTTGTTCCAAGCAATATTCGTTGCCCGGTATGTGTGTCTGTAGGTATTTGTGCACAGCTGCCATCATAGATTTTCCAACGAAATTGGGAAGAACTGTGATGGGGCATTGCTTTGTGAACCTTTCTTGAATTCAATTCAGTTGATGTTTTACGTTCGATGTCTGTCCATAAACTACGTAGACTCTTAGGGGGGGACGGGGGGGTCTGGCCAAAGTCTACGCTCCATACAAATTTCGAAAATTTTGTATGAACAAAAGTCTACGGAGGGGGAGGGGGGGGGGGTCTCAGATGACCCAAAATGAGTCTACGTAGTTTATGGACAGCGCCTTATTAATATGGGATCTAAGGAGGTTTTATCTGAAAAATATTTTTGCCACTAAGTCCGTAGGCTGTTGTCGTTTGCCAACTGGTGGACGCTGAACTTTTCAATAGTCGGTCTGAATTCGTCTTTCTGGCCTACCTGAGCTTTTCGGTCTCCTTTATGATGATCTTGACGTCGTGGCTTGAGCAGCCATCGCCATCGTGTGCTTCCGGAGCGTGGTCTATGGATGTTGATTATGCTGAAGTTGAAGAATTGGCCTTTGAACCGTTCTCGTGCCTCTACATATCACCCATCACAGTAAAAGCTGTTCCCAACTCACGTGTGTTGCCTCAGGTCTGGTAGATGGTATAATTACCTCTAAACGTTCGCACCGCATGGATCCTGTCCATTACACTTGCTTGTCGAATCCGCGGTCCTTCAATAGATCTTCGAGTATGCCGTTACTCCCAATGCAGTTGAGAGGTCTGCAGTTCCACGTAATGAGTTTCCAATCGCAAGTCCTTTTTATCCGCTCTCGGTTCTTATTATTCTGTTGCTGATTTTTCGTTATAATGTTGTTTTTCACGGCTGACTCGTAAGGCCGGACACCAACCGCCTACTTTACGGAGAACCATAGTTGAGCTTATATTCCTTCCCTGGCATTCGGACGACAATCAGCCGTAACAAACAAGGCGGAACATACCCAACCCAGCCTTTACCGTGCCAAAATGTATAAAACAATTGCTAGACTTCAAGAAATCCTTCAGTGTTGTTTTTATTTCATTGTACAACTCGTGTTAAAGAAATAATTATTGCAGATTTAAATTATAAGTTTTTACCCTTCTTACACCCATAAGAAGGGTATAAATACCGCTTGAAAAACCGACTTTCGATCCGAGGCCCACAGAGACGAGTCACATATACCAATCAACTCAGCTCGACGAATTGGGCAAATGTCTGTATGTGCGTGTGTGTGTATGTGTGTGTGTGTATGTACATATGTTACAAAAAATGTCATTCACGGTTCTCAGCCGTCTGTTGACCGATTTGAGTTCTCTTGGAAGCAAATGGAAGCTACTACATCCTAGTAGAACGCTATTGAATTTTATTTTGATTGGACGTTCGGTTACCGAGATATCTTTCAAAGAGTGCTAGGGAGTAGTACAACTTAATTATTTTAGATATTTTTGACAAAGCGTATCACCATAAATTTCTCAGCCGTCTATCAACCGATTTGGGTTCTTAAGGCCCCAAACGAAAGCTACTACAACCTAGTAGAACGCTATTGATTTTTTTTTTTTTTGATTGGACATTTTGTAACCGAGATATCTTTTGAGGAGTACTTTGGAGTAACACAACTTAACTTTTTAAGAGATCTTTGAAAAATGCTTCATAATAAATTGACCAGCCGTGTGTCAATCGATTTGAGTTCTCTTATCAGCAAATGAAAGGTGCAGCATCCTAGTAGTATGCTATTGAATTTCATTCCGTTTGGACATTTTGTTTCCGAGATATCTTTCGAGGAGTACTTAGGAGTAATAAAATTCACGCTATTGAGAGATTTTTGATAAAATGTATCATAATAAATTTCTCAGCCGTTTGTTTCTCTGTACCATAACCATGAGTCCTAAGTACTTTAGTTCTAATTTATTCAACTGATAAAGAATATTTGACAAAGTGTATCTCGATGATTTTCTTACCCATGTATTAATAGATTGGCAGTTAACAAGAGATACAATATTCCAGAATATGTATCATTTCATACAAGATTCTAGGAGATTCTGGCTGGCATTTCTGGTAGCTGAGCCCATGGTCGATGATTCTATTATGGAAAGCAATCAACTTGATGCCAAATCTACAATATTTTCTAGAATGACCAAAAAGCACAATCATACATACGAATAATACAACAATAATTTTAATAAGTGTAAGAAGGGTTCTGTTCACCATAGGTGGATTAATTCAGGTTTTTATTTCTAATTCATCCACCATGAGCAAATTTCAGAAGAGACGCATAAGTTTTCATCTTGGGGCTTCTATTTCGATTGTTTTGTCTTCAAACCACATTAGGTGGTTTGGTGGAGAATCATGCTGAAATACCACATGGGAAATAAGCCAGATGTATACTGCCCCTCTTCGCATGTCAGTTCCATGTTGTTTTTCAAAGTACCAACGTTTTGCACTATAACTTCAATTGTTTTCAACAAAAATGTATTCATGTGATGCATTAACTTTTCGTGGCACAATGAGCTGTGAAATGAGGCGAGAAAAATATCAAATTTATTTTAAATGGGCTCGTGAAAGACAAAAATATTATTCGCGGTAGAAACAACATGGGACTGACATGCCAAGAGGGGCAGTATAAACTTCTTACAATTGCACGCCTGTAGAGATGTTTCAGTGATACACAAACTTTTGATCAAAGGTCATTTGATTTGTTTTGGCATTATTCTCCAGTGCATCCAGATCCTCGGTCTTACAAGTATAGTGGCTATCCTATACCATATTTTACATTATATGTTTAGATGCTATTTTTGCACATTAAAAACAAAATTTTTATATTCCAAAATATTAATGGTTTTAAATATGCTAAAAATTAAACTAGAAATTGAAGACTTCTACTTCTCCGCTTGTAATGCCTTTTCAATGATATACAGGGGATAGATAAAATGATCGGGACAGGCAAAATATTCACTTTTCGAAAAATGTCCAGTCAATGAATCGAATGCAATGAAATTCTGTCCACATATGACTTATATAATAAGCTCTGAAAAACGTTTGACTCAAATTGAAATTATTAACAAAAGAAAAAGTTATAGCAATTTGATTAATTTTGTGATATTTGATTGAATTGGTCTACTTTTAATATGCATCCCATTCCTTTTTCAATGAATTGCCGGCTATGTTGTTACTTTCTTTCAAAACATATCTGTATTCAAGACAATTTGAGAGAATTTAAAAAAAAAATCAGCATCTTGTACCGACTTTTTGCACCCTCTAAGCAGACAGAATAGACGAGCTTGGTGGTCTAGTGGCTATCGCTTCTGATTCATATGCAGAAGGTCCTGGGTTCAATCCCTGGCTCGTCCCTTTCCTCCTACTTTGTATCTTTCTATCTACTTTCTCGATCACTCTCTCTCTCTCCTACATATACATCTCATGTATATTCGCATGTTCGTAGCGATCGCTAGAACCAGAAGCGGATTGAAAAGAAGCCGTTTCCCTCCCTTCCAACTTTCATCATAGCACAGTGTCAATCTATCATATAACGCCTTTAAATTATGCAACCAAGCAGACTGTGTGCCGCTTCACAGTAATCTTCACACAATCTATCGCTTTACGCCTGGCACCCTTGCACCAATGCATGATCCATGTGCCAAAAATAAAACATTTCCCACTAACACACCAACATCCGCATGACCTTGTGCAGGCGCAGAGGATTCAACGGCCTGATGTGGGCAAGCGATTGCAATCATCACTTCCCTCCCCTTCCCCATTAACCTGCAACCTGACGCAGCAGGCGCCATAGTCGCCTAAAAATACAAGACCACCAACGCTCACACACTGTAGATGCCTGTTAGGCACCCTACACACCAGTCAAACGGTTTGACCAACATTGACTCCGCCCCCAGGTTGGTGTTGAAGTTGGTGCTAAGTTTGACCGTGTGTGATGCTGTTTGACGAACCGATTTGGCAGTTCGTCAAACCGATTTGACGGTTGATGGTTTGGTCGGCAAAAATAAAACCAGTTTGATTTTACTCAAACCAACGGTGGGCGGAGCCAAAGTTTGACGAACTGATCGTACCGTGTGTAGCGTTGTTGCACAAACACAGTGCGATTTCAAATGGGAGAGGATGTTGGTGCAACCAAAGTGACATGTTGGTGCAACACGATTTGGCAGTTCGTCATACGGTTGCAGAAACATTCGCTGGTTCGACCAACCTGGGGGCGGTGGCAATGTTGGTCAAACGGTTTGAGTAGTGTGTAGGGTGCCTTAGCCCCAAGCAGCTGTCTCATTGGTTCCTTGTGTGAGTGTAGCTGATCTGGCGATACTGGAGTTGCAACTGCGGGCGATCAATCAAGCTCAAGCTCTAAGCAG
Source organism: Aedes albopictus (assembly GCF_035046485.1). Lineage (NCBI taxonomy): Eukaryota > Metazoa > Arthropoda > Insecta > Diptera > Culicidae > Aedes > Aedes albopictus. The sequence continues at coordinate 234,834,414 of NC_085138.1, read as the reverse complement.
ACAGAATACCCTCATCGAATACGCGTATTTCGACTACCACTTGTAATCTTCCTCAGTGTCAGTTATCCACTGGATAATTATAAAATGTATAATTAGCATCTTGAATTTTGAAACGATGTTGAAACTTAAGAAAATTTGGTGTTTTATCAGAAAAATAATCTAATCGTCATAATTTTCTTCCATTGTTAGGGATTTTAAGTTCAGTCAAAAGTTTTTAAAAGCTCATTATATAAGTCATAAATGGTCAAAATTTCATTGCATTTGGTTCATTGAATCTGGAGATATAACAGCTCAAAGTTGGCTATCGGATAATTATAACTTTTTCTAGAAACTTTATAACTTCGTGCAGAATATTCCACTCATTTCCAAATTTTGTCCACTGATACACAACTAGTTGGTCAAGTTACAGTGAAAATTTGAGAATATTTGATGCACTTTTCGGAAAGTTACAGCTGTTTGAAAAATTTTTGAGTAGCAAAAATTTTGCCTGTTCCGATCATTTTGTCTATCCCCTGTATTTATTAGAAACCAGTACCCTACACATCAAAATTTTTGAAATGCTTCCAGCACGCCAAAAATCAGCAAAAGAAATTGCTGAATTTCATCAACATTTTTGCTGAAATTCAGCACAACTTTGCTGATCAACTGTCAAAATTGCTGGATGTTTCAGCAAGTTGAAAAATAATTGCTGATACTCAGTAATTTGAATTGCTGAATGCAATCAGCTCGCCAAAAATCAGCAAAGTTTGCTGATTACCAGCAAAAATATTTTGCAGTGTATATGTGTTTGGTACCTTAACACATCTGAATCTCACTACAAACTGCTCAACAAAAACTTTAGAATTGTGTTCTGCTTGGTTAATAGTCCTAGAGTTGGAAAACCCTGACAGAGAAATGACAGAGTAGGGTAAAAAGGGTATAATGCGCCCCACCGGGGCAAAACGCTCTCCCTTCATTTTCTAGCGATTCAAGTGCTTCTTGCATGCGTGATCGATTAGAAATCCTAAATATTGAAGAATAATTGCCATCAAGCTGATCCGTTAGTTGATTGGTATAGAAAAGCAATAAAAATATCAAAAAGTCTGAAATCGAGGCTTTTGGCGTAATATTTTACCTCTTGTAAACTGACTTCATTGTAAATGAAGCTAATTCTGTATACTTGCGTTATTTTGCAACTTTTATGCAGTTAAACACTTGCTAAAAGACCCTCCTAGGATAAGCATGTGGTGGAATTAATCTCTGGGACAGTTTAATCACGGGGCTGGACGTTTTTCTTTTGGTGGGGCGTATTGTCCCGTTTGTTTTGAAAAGGCAGATTTTGGAACGTTTTCGAAAAACGTTTCAAAGCTTCCGTAGCCGCCCCTCCAAAGGCAAAGTTCGCATGCAACACTTCGCTGACTTTAGGAACAACGATTTGCAGTGGACAATAGATGGAATAAGGCGCCAGTTTTAGATATATTGCCATTGCTGCTTAAGGGGGGCATATTATACCTGTTTACCCTACATAAGATAAAATGATAAACGGATGCTAATCTCATTTCCTTAACTGACTCTCACGTTTGCAGATGAAATGTGTGATGTTCAATTGGTCCATTGGAATTAAATGTGAGACATATACTATCTGTCGTAATCATGCATTCACTGAATATATTGCTAAACAAAATTTTAAATTCCAGAAACTATCTAAAAATCCTGAAGATGTATAGAGGAACCGTCTCGGTAAACCAGAAAGACAGTTTTGGCTGATGAAGGCATCTTTGTTGATCTTGGGAAATTCGAGTTATGACGTGATTTTATCATTACCGCAATACTTTTTAGTGATTTCATAATTATGACGGGTGGTATAATCTCCCGTATTGAAACAGATCGGAAGAGTTGGTCTTCTTCCGGTGTCAAGCATAAGTACTTAGACTTTGGTATCATTCCACATGCTGTGGGGAAGTGGTCGGAGACCCAAAACATATACATTCCAACAGAAAGAGTCAATTTACTTGGAATACATCAATGTTTTTCATTCAACATGACTGCTTCTCAGCGATTGAGGTTGTGAATAAAATGGTCAAATTGGTCTGAACTCCTATGTTTGTTTAAATAACGAAATTTGCTTGATGTATTAAAAACAAGTTCCCACTACTTTGCCTTTGCATTATTAGACAACACAGACATACATACAGGGGGTGGCCAAAATGTTTAGGATAGGCAACTTTTTTTTTCTCTCTCACAAAAAAGGTTCCACATGCTGTAACTTTTCATAGATGGCATCAAAAGTTCTCAAATTTTGATTGTTTGTCACTCCGTTATATGTACATCATTGGTACAAATTTGAGCTCGATTAGTTAATCTTTCGCGAAGCTAGAACCATTCTCGTAAAATACAATTTTTTGGATAACTCATTTTTGAACTGTCATATCTCGGAAACTAGTAAGCCGAATTGAATGAAATTTTGAACGATTATCAACAACATATTAATGCTTCAAAAGTTATTAAAACATAGAAACTTTTTGAACGTTGAAAAAAGTTGTGTTGGATTGACACTTGATAAATCTTTCTTGAAAATGTGTATTTATGTCATTCAGGGCCTACAGTGTGTAGCAATATCAATCAACTTAGTTGATGACTATGCAGTGATGTGAAATTGAGTACATACATGTTTCATAAGTTCCTAATTACTGTTTTAAGAGACTAAGGAAAAGTTTGCTTTTATTGCACATAATTGATTGAGAAGTGTACGCGACTGACAATATGTGTTTATGAATGATGTGCGAGAGTGCAAACTGCTTCGATTTACGTAACATATGTCTCTTGACAAAGATGAAAATATTCCGTTTTTGTCATTAAACTGGTCGGCTTCCCTAATTGATGCATTCGTTTCCCAAGTAAGCGAATATATTGACGTACATATTGTCCTCTAGGAGTTCCGATCCAACGAAGCGAGCAGAGATGGTGCTAAACTTCGAAAAGTTTTAATTCGCAAACCAGTGGCAAAGTATAAAAGTTTTCGGATGCTATCAAACTCACAACGAATTTTCATCCTGTATTGTATCCTGCATTGGAACAGCTTGCGTATGCTACTGAGAAATGTTAAGCCGTTGTATTCCCAGCCAACCACATATCGTAAATCATTGTGTGGAAAAAATCGTATATTTTCATATATTGAATCAGAATTGTATAATAATATGTATATTTGTTGACAATGATTGCGTAAAATCGCATTTCATGCAAAATTAAATTTCAATTGCGATTGTGTTTCATATAGTCGTCCTCGATCATAAAAGGTGCGAGATACCATCGGTAGGATCGCACAAAATCGGATTGAATCGTGAAAAAAACCATACATTCTTAGTGTCAAGCTGCAAGTTCGCTAGCATCGTATATATTATTTCTTTGAGTCGTGGAAATCGTCGCTTCACATCGTATATGAATCTGCTAAATCGAGCTTGCTACCTAAAGGTATGATGAAAATCGGTGAAATCGTATACAACTATAACAATCTTGTATATTGATCGTTTGCGTCACACTTGCGTCGTATACGAAGTGAATGAAATCGTAGAAATCGTATATTCATTTTTACAGTCGCATATGATTGCTACTGCACTTTAAATAGTCGAATCTTAATCTCGAAAATCGTAAATGGTTTTGTTTACATATTTGTATGATGGAGAATAAGAAAAACCCTAATTAATCCACCTAGTGGTGATGGTGCCTTTCTCGTGCTTTAAAATATCCTTTCAACTAAACTCGAGCGACATTGACATAAATACAAAATGAAAACTGCTTGCTAAATCTACTCAACATGGATACATTTTATATTAGCATAACATCCAATATTCAGAAAATATAAGACAACGATCCAAAACTCAAACCAAACCAGTGTCATGAAGCCGCAAAATTTTGAAACGTCATTTTAAATTTTCCGGTCATCATTTTATATCTACCCCAACTAAACTAACCGCCATCTTGAACATTGAGACACCATCTTGGATGTACTGGTTTTCATTTTTGGACTCTGCACCTAAAATTACATAAAATAGTCGCCGTATTGAATTTTGGCATGTCGTTTATGATTTTCTGGTTATTAGTTTTGGACGAAGACCGGCATTCTTCCCCATTCAAACTATAGGCATACTGCAGACCTTGTGCAACAGCGCACAGCTTGGGTTTTCTGATTACAAATTTTGAATTCTGGACATATTTTCATACAAAATATGCCCATAATGCAAGAATTAAAAATCCTATAAAATAGGCACTAACTTGAATACTGGGCCATTATCTTGGACTTTGGACCGCTATCTTGGATACTCTGGTGGACTCCGAACATATTTCCCATACCAAATACACTTATTTACATAGTTTTAGAGCTCAAAAGTCCTTAAAACAGCCACCATCTTCTGTTGACGCGATCAAATTCTTATTTTTCCATTCAGCGTTGACAATCCGGCTATTACTTTACACCTTAGGAATCTGAAATGGTACGATTTGATGAGATCGCTTTAGTTTTGTCTATATTGTGTTCTCATATATGAGAACTTAGACCTATTCGTCTATACTGTTGTTCATACCTAATGTTTATCAGGTCATTAAACAAAGCCACGATTTAATTTTTCACATGAACGTTGGTTCTGCTACACAACAGCTAGTCTCTAATGTGATCTAAGGCTATTTTCTCGCTAACGGTTCATTAGATTATCAAAAAATCTGCGATCTGATGTATCGTATGTATGGGTTTGGTTCATTTTTATATTCGGTAATTTCCGGTGGGATAGCCGGATCTGATTCCATGAGTCATGGACCATGACACTACCGGTTGTCCCAATTATGGTCTGAGAATATTTTGTTGCTATTTATTCACCTTTACTTAATCACCACGGTTTGATATAGGGTATGGGTTCCATCGTTAATCTCACGCTCCCATATTCAGCCTATTCGAAAACAAGCGATTACGGCACCGATTGATTCCATTCTTTTTGTTTTCATGGGTGCTCACTTCTAACAAAAAATACAAAAATAAGAAACAAAACAAACAGCGCTTCAATCCTTTGTTTTTCGTAGGATGAAAATGGGAGCCACATGCTTAAGAAGAGAATCAATACCCTATCGCATGAATGGGTTTGCTTCACTTTTACTTCTAACCACTTTCGAAGCCACAGCTGAACCCGTAACACTACCGGGAATCTAATGTGGTCTGACCCTATTTTTCCATCAGGTTGTCGATAAGTCGTGATCAGTCTTGTTAGAGATCACAGTCATTTGAACCTTTTCGTCGATATTCGGCCTCCTTTGTCTGCGACATTCGCAACACTAGCAATCAAACTACTGTTCGAAACAAAAATGTCAAACGAATGCACTTCACCACGATAACGGCTTCGGGAGACGGTTCGGCTTTTGTTATTCCTGTCTTCTTCCATAATAAGAGCTATGTTGCCCATCTGTGTGTCGTATTCAATGCAACATGCAGTACCGTCGTGCGGGGCTTCTTTATACACTTTTTCATGGTTTTTCAACTTTATGACATTATAACTCCCAGAGTAGCGAATGGATTTCCACAATTTTTACACACGATAATTGTGAGTATGTATGTAGGATGTGTGCAAAATTTGAACTAAATCCATCAATAAACAAAAAAGTTGTTCATACACCAATCGGACACATCTCATATAGAACCGGATGGGGGCTTCTTTGGACATTTTGAACTATAACAAAACTGCATTTAAAATTCCAGGGTTATTAAGAAAATTACTTTGTACTGTTACTGTAGCATACCATATCAAACATGATTTCAATAAAAATATATGTTTTTAGATGGTTTTGTGCTACCTTTGGTATTGTGAGCAGCGTGATATTGTAATATAGACAGCCTGAAAAAAGAAACCATCAATCCTTTATTTATCTGAAACGGTCATTTATAGTGTATAACGATACAAATATTTGATTGTATATGCTACGTTGATACATCTTGGATGAATTGATCAACCCTTTGAAATTTATGAACTGTATAATCAAAGCTTACAGAGCAAATGTTCTGTTACGATATGTATGTATTTTTGGTGTTGATGTTGATGTTTTTTTGCCTCCTGAAAAGCAATAAAGGTTTTGTTTCAAAAACAATTCCAGCTAAATGAAGAGGTAAATATTGCGTCATAATAGTCCCAGATTTGAACCATATTTTGAATTAAAAAAAAACATATTCAAAAGTGTCCAAAGTAGCCCCGCATTTCAAAAGTAGCCCCGCACGACGGTAATAAACTAATATTAACATTCATAATCGGAATTGGCTGAAAATCTATACGTAAAGCTAGAATTAGACACATGTCATCGTGTCAGATGGCATTGATTTGACCCTTTCTAAGAGCACCTTTACCAACCCCATGAAACGGCTGTCATCCAGATACAACTAGATTGAAGCCAAAAATTTGGTGCTGGACGTGGTGCTAATTTGAATTGGCGGTTGCATAAAGCTGAAAACATAGTGATTTTTCTGTTTGAGCTGGCGCGACATTCACATTTAATTGACTTAAGCGTTGTTTAACATGGGCTAAATATATTTTCATACTTGTGCGTCTTGTAAATTTAACAAAGTTCACTAAATGCATTGAACAATATGTGTAAATAATCGTTTCTCGATCACGAATTTATCTTCGTACGACAAAGTTCGCATCCGCACGTAGCAGATTGGCCAGCAGACTGAAATTCCGTAAACAAACCCGTGGCGCCCCACCAAAGGCGGCGGCTTCAAGAACTAACGCTTTCTTCAGGGGGTTGACCTTTACCGGTGCGCGACTAAACTAAATTACATAGCGCAGTATCATAGCGCTATACCTTATCGGGGACTACTATCCGGGCTAGTAAAATAGCAGCGAGGCTTTCGGGAAACATCGAGCGCACAAATTTAGGCGCCCGATAGTTGCGCAGGAAACGATTGCTATTTCATATATGTCAGAAGTGTTGTGTTGTTTTTTATTTGTTTGTTTCGAACAAAACGCACCAGTGGTAAGCAACAAATTTTGTAAACACTTGCAGTTAGAGAAAATCTGCTGCGAATATCACAAGCAGTGGCGTCTCGTAACCTCACTATTTACCTGTTCAACGACCCTAAAAGTTGCATTTGCGGAGAATTCAGGATCCGAATCAAATTGAAAATGGGCGAAAACGGCTATTCTCGTCATTTTCTACAAATTACACGCCAATTTATTGCGAAAAAACAAGAATTTGCATTCGTTGAACAGGTAGCCACTGATCACAAGCGAAAATGCCCAGGAATACCCCCTCAAGAAATTCCTCCGGGGAACCCTACAGCATTTTCTCCTTTGATTCCTCAATAAACTCCTGGAATTTCTTCAGGCATCCCTCCGGAGATTAGTATAGAAATCGGTCCGGGTATTTCTCTTGGGATTCCTCCAGGAATTCTTCCAGAGATTCCTGTAGCAATTGTTCCTGTGATTCATTAAGGAACTTCTCCGGGAATTTCTTCAGAAGTTTCTTTTATAATATTTCTACGATTCTTCCTGTAATTTATTCTGTCATTCCTGCAAGAGTTCGTACAGGAATTCCTCCGGAATTTTCTCCAGCAATTCTTCCAGTTATTCCTACGGGGATTATTGCACGAAATCCTCCAGGATTGCTCAAGAATTTATCCGGAGATTAATCCGGAAGTTCCTCCAGAAGTTTCATATAAAATTTCTGAGGAGATTCCTCCTAGAATTCCTTTAAAGATTCCCCTAGAAATTCATCCGGAAATTCCTCAGGTGAATTCCCGAGGAATTTCACTAACGATTCCCTGCACTATGGGCCACACGGTGTGCCAAAAACCGTTATTAACAAATAAAAATGTCCACCAATTTGGCACCCGTCATTCGAAAGATATACTATCCTAGTATCTTCTCTGAAAATTTGAAAATCTTTCATCGAGGGAAATTGAAGTTTTTGCCATTTGAGCATATTGCGTTATTTCTATAGGATTTTCTTATATGAGTAAATATGCACATATCGTAGTTCTATGGCCATTTATAATTTCAACCCAAATAAACATTAGTTTTTCAAATACTTTCCAACGTATATGATATTTAGACAAAGTTTCTGCAAATTTGACAACATTTTTTTAAATTCCTTCCTTTGAGATTCCTCTCAAGTTACAGTTATTTTAATAATTTACTCTATTTCCCTAAATTTTACTTATAATCACTATAATCCAATTATTTCCATGAAACTATCAAACCCGTATATATCATCAGAGCAAAAATGTTATCCTTTTCAGAAATTAGTATTTAATATGCGTGATTTTTGATCCAATTTGCGATAAGTTGCAACCATTCTATTGATGGATTTGATAATCACAATGGTATGGGAGCTTAAAACGTTTGTAAAATAAATTTAAAAAGTGTATCTTTCGAGTATCTTCTTACGAGCTGGATCTGAGCTATGCAATGACTGAAATTTCATCAATGATAAGAAACCCTTGCGTACATTTATATACGTACGATTTTATGTATAAATAAGTTATTTTTATAAACTCTAATAGGTTTATTATGTGTTATTATTGTGATTTATTATGTGTTATTAAATTGTACTTGAAATGCTATGTAAATGCACCGTTTCTCATGATCGGAAGTTTAAAAGAAGTATTATATTCCGTTTACTGAACAAAAAGATAACTTTGAATTGGATACGACAAGAAGCACAATAGCTAATCATTTTGAAGTATACGAAAATTAATATAAATTGTTATGCAATTTTCAACCTAAATGTCAAACACAGGATTATATGTATTGTTCCATATGTATTAGTCTGGGACACGATTATATGGGCATAAATGGTAAAACTCTCGTTCCTGTATACTTTTTGAGTGCCATTTTGCCCTCATATCAACTGTGCAAAATTTCAACTCAATCAAAGAAACTATATTTTAGCGCCCGTGTTTTTAAATGTTCATACTATTTAGTATGAGAAGAATTTACTCCTTCAAAGAAAATCGCCCCTTGATTCCTAAAAATGAATGATGTGATATCTGAAGAAAACTTCACGAGAATTCAGACCTCCGAAAACCGCAAAGCGATGTAATATTCGTTAAAAAAAACATAAAGCCTTACCCGATCAATAAAATGACGATATATTATTATTTTTTGTTAATCCTTACATGTTAAACGGCGTTGCCATGCTATTCGGTTTTCAGTCAATACCTTTTTCCACATGCCTTAGATCGATATGCGGTGTTCAGAGGGTTGATTCCTCATCAAATTTCCTACAGAAATCATTCATCAATTTAATTTTTAGGGATTAAGATGCCACTTGTGGCGATTTTTCTTTAAAAAGGTGATTGTTACCATAGTAAATTGTATGAAAACTTAAAACGGCTGGCGCTAAAATATAGTTTTTCCGATCGTGCTGAAATTTTGCACAGTTTATATGGGGCCAAAATGGAACTCAAAAAGTGTGCAGGAGTGAAATGTCTATTTCTACCCATGCTAATATATATTGTTGTTGTTACAATTTCAAACACCTCATGGCAGTTGTTTAAGGGTGTAAATATGATAATCTCATAATCTCACTTAATTTTTGATAAATGATCCAATTATCTGATAGAATATTTTTTTTATTCTTAAAAAAGATCGGTTCTCCATGTTAAAGACACGTTTTTACACTTTTATAATAGACTAGTAAATATTTTAAACATGTGGTAGATTTTCTTCCTAACACTTTTTCAAATTATTTTATAAATGTCTTAAACTCTTAAGCCAGCGTGACTATCAAACCCAGCAATATAATGGTTTAAAATTTATCGCATATATGCCCAAGAATCACGTATATTCAATACAAATTGCTAAAAAAAATGTTTTGATGACGTATACGGGTTTGGAACTTATATGTAAGTAACTGAATTATAGGTAACATATTAGGGAAATATGTTGGGATATCAGAGTAAACAATTCAAATTACTGTAACTTGTGATTCCTCTAACAAAATGTTGTCAAATTTGCAGAAACTATGCTTGGATATCATTCATGTTGATAAGAATTTGAAAAACTAATGTACATATATTTGTTGAAATCATAAATAGCCGTAGAACAACGATATGTGCATATTTACTCATATAAGAAAATTCTATAGAAATAACCCAATATGCTCAAATGGCAAAAACTTCAATTTCCCTCGATGAAAGATTTTCAAATTTTCAGAGAAGATACTAGGATAGTATATCTTTCGAATGACGGGTGCCAAATTGGTGGACATTTTTATATGATAATAACGGTTTTTGGCACACCGTGGCCAGAAATCAAAATTTCGCGACAAAATTCAAAAAAGTTGTTTTTCAAAGATCAACCAATTTTCATATCTGTATGATTGTTTGGGCTATGTTTGATTGAATACCGACTGATTTTTTGATTTGTAACAAAATTGTATCGTTTTATGTATGGAAAAACTATTTTTAAACGAAAATTCTCGATTTTAACCAATATTAAGAAAAATGTGATTTGTGGTGAAAAATGTGCCAAACAAATATAACGTATACATTTTCTAAAAGTAAATTTAGTATATTTTGCATATTTGGTGCACAAATTGCGATGCTTTTAAGTTTAAAAATTAATTTTACAACATTTACTCAAATTTTACGATTTATTTGCCAATGTGTTCAAAAAGTAGGAGTATTCGACCGTATTCGACATGCAACTGGTCTAGGATGCTAGTTTAGACACTTATTTTTCGAATGCTTCCGGACTTTTTTGCGGGAATTTGCGGGAAACCAAGTTAGAGTGATTTTAGTGCTTGCTTCAATTTTACAATATTTCACGCTGTGCTTCAATAATCATCCACTCTTGTCATTACGACGCAATGACTTTATGGCTTGCGAAACAATGTTCATAGCAACAAACAATTATCATTCTGGAAGGTTTTGTTTCAGATATAAATGTGATTAGAAGCTTTTAAATCAAGACCACACACTTACTCAATGTGCAAAGTTTCAATACATCAATCCGTGTGGTCAATCAGAATTTTAAATTAAGTCAACGTACATACATATGTGCAGATGGATACATTATTAATGAAATAAGGAACAAATCCACGGCGCAAGTGAGATTTCAGCTCACGACCCTTATATGCTGCACAAGTGCTTTACCGACTTAGCTACCGAGCCAATCAATGACACGGCATTTTAAATATTCGAAAATCAAATATTTCTATTTATCGCAAACATATCCATCCCATTTGTACATATGTAAGAAGAGCGACAAGAAGAGCGAGCATAATTTATTTATTGTTCAAATACTGGCTCCGAGTCATTTGGGTGATTGGCCGGACGCCATTTGGTCGAAAGGGTCATTTGGCCGAACGCCATTTGGCTGAAGAAGAAACGTTCGTGCCACTGTTCTCCACATCAGTATAACTCAAAATAATCGCCTATGATTTAA